>NW_015091042.1:1476243-1477170 GCF_001431845.1 Calidris pugnax | reverse complement strand
CAACCAACCAACAAAAAAAAAAACAAAAAAAAAAAAGAAGAAAAGCGCCCGCACAATCCCCCCGGTCCCTCACGGGAGCCGACAGGCCGGTGAATTCCGAGCGTCCTCCTTGTACGGCGAAAAATAATGTATTTGAAAAAAAAAAAATTAAAAATAATAATAAAAAGGTAGTCTCCTCCTCAGATTCCCACCCCTTCCTTCTCCCGCATACACGGCCCCCACCCCGCCCACCCCCAAAAAAATCATCCACCACCACCACCACAAACTGATGCCTGGGAGCGTCTCTCCAAGATACCCAGCGCTGCAACCCCCGCTGGCCTCCGCGGGGATCCCTCAGCCTCCGCCGCGGATCTTTGCCGGAGGTGGTTCTGTTATTATTGTTATTAGTCTTATAACTTGTTATTAGCGATACTCAGTCCCCCACCCCGCGCACCCTCCTCCTCCTCCTCCTCCTCCTCTTCTTCTTCCAAGTCCAGCCCCTTCCTCTCCTCTCCTCTTCCCCCCTCGGTGCCGGCAGCAGTCTCCTGTGGCTTCTAATTCATCCTCCGCTGGCCCGCCTGGGCGTGCGCTGCCGCCTCCTCCTCGCCCATCCTCCGGGAGCTCCCTCCAGGGCCCGGGCTGTCGCTCAGGCTGTTGCTCCCACACGCGTAGCGCCGCCGCGGCCGCCCGCTCCTCCCTCCCTCCCTCCCTCCCTATCTACCGCCGGGGGACGCCACGGCCCCGCAGCCGCGGCCCTGCCCGCCCCGCACGAAGGGCCCCGCGGGGATGGAGGGAGGGAGAGAAGAAGGGAAGGAGGGAAGGAGGGGGTGCCGCCGGCCCGGGACGCCGCGCTGCCGCCGGAGGTGTGTGTGTGGTGGGGGGGGGCGCCGCCGGTTCAAGCGGGCTCCCCCATGGGCACCGAGCGTCGGTGGGGTGAGGGGTTGAGGG
>NW_015091042.1:1289586-1475843 GCF_001431845.1 Calidris pugnax | reverse complement strand
TTGGGTCGTTAAGGGAGAGGGGGAGACGCTGCAGACTTGGCTCCCCGCACCCCAGCACCCTGAATTGCTGCGCATCCCAAGAACATTCCTGAAATTAACCCTTGGAAATAGAAACGGCAATTTAATGTGACACGCTAGATGGGGGAAAAAAAATAAAAATACAGCGAGAAAATCTGGATAGCTGTCTCCTTATTTATTTTTTTTTTTCAGATTCCCACTGAAAAGCAGAGGAATTTATATATATATATATCTATGTATGTATAAAAAAAAAAAATTAAAATCTCCATTTGGCACATGATCTGCTCACCCCGTTGTCTGCACAAAGTATTATGCAGATCCTCTTGTCATCTTTCCAAGGGTGAAATACAACAGCCTATGTGTGCGTGACGTTTCCCTGTCTGATCTAGTCACCACACAGAGCCACCATTATGAAATAGTAATCTCTTAACCTTTACTAGCAGTAGTTCCTCTTTCTGCATCTGCCGTGGGTTTGTTTATTTTTGTTTTCTTCTTAAGTGACGGTAATGAGATTTTATGAGTTCTCAAAGCTTTTTATGGGGCTCTCTAACCCTCTCACCTCCACTTTCTCGTGCAATAACACCACTGTTTGTCTAACTTCGTGATGTCTCACTCCAGTCTGTTCCTCCAGTCTGTTCCTTCAACAGAGGGCTTCCTTTTTCAAGAAGGGATTAATAGAGGCCTCTGAAAGCTTTAGACAATAATAGGGAGGTATAGACAAGTGAGAAAATACTGCTTTAGTAGATCCTGGAGGAAAACTGATGGTCAGTTCCATAGTGCACCTGAAGCAGCCCATTCCCGGGGGCTGTCAGAAGAGGGAATTAAGTGGAGGATTTCTAGACGCAGAAAAACAAGTCAGGTTGAAAAGAAACTTCATGTCACAGCTGCCACATCAACACAGACTGCGCTGCCACAGCGGCTGTCCCCTCCCATGTCTCTCATTACCAACACCCTCCCATGGCTAGAAAGCCACCTGGGCCACAAAGTGTTGTCATGACAGGACCACACACCTTGGGACCTGGGCTCAGAACCTGGCCCTGATGGTCATTTGCTCTGCGTTTCTGGGTTGGTGCTCAAGGAACACCCTCATCCCAGCTGCACACTTGGAGTCCTTTCATCCATCAGCAAATGCCAGGAATGAAACAAGGGGCAGGAGCATCATAACAGCCACTCAGTGTCTGATCTTCAGAGGTGCCAGGTTCATACAGATGATGTTCTTCCAACTAATGGGAACCACAAGCCTTGTGCACCTTGGAAGACCTGGGCAATGAAGAGCAGTAGCACAGCATATCCCAGGCAAGGCTTTTGCTTGGTGGAGTTTCTTCTGTGTTCTGGATTGGTGGGTAACAAGGGCTGGGTCTCTGAAGCCACACGGATATGGCATATGTCTTCTCCTGCTGGTTACTCTTGCATGTGAGAGGTTCAGACACTGGTTTCATGAGCATTTCACATGCAAACAGGACCATTAGGCACTTCTTAAATAGCATCCCCATAATGCTGTACCCACAAAGGAAGATCATAAAGAAAAATTCAGGCTAAAGCAAACCAAGTACACTAATGTATACAGACTGTACTTTACAATCATTTGCTCTGAACATATTTACACAACATTTGCACACAGATTTGAACAGGAATGGGAGATTTATTGTGGTTGCTTGTAAAAAGCTGATTTAAAGTTCTGCTGCGCAAAAACTCTTCATAAACCAACCAACACAAACATTACAAGTTCTAGATTGTAAATTTCACACTATAAGTCCCAGAGGAAAACCATCCCTGTTGTCTGCATAAACAGAACTCCTCTTATTTATACAAATAGGTCTCAGTTCTACAAATGTTTACGATGAAAGTGATGTACTAAGGTACACTCGTTGGGATCAACTGTGGGACTAACATTACCAGTGAAAAGTTTGCTTGACAGGAATTCTCTGCTAAAGACAAAGCATGTATAAAGTAGGAGACTTACTTTGGTTTTGTTCACTGATTTGTAGATAGAGACAGAAAAGAGACTTGAATGAGCATCACTCCAGTTAAGTACCATTTGATCTTGCTTCCTTCTGGAGAAGGAAAGACCTGCTTTTTAGTACAGGTTTTATAAGATGGAATTTGAAAAAGCACACCAGCACTGTATGCTTCATTTACTGCGGCAATAACTGCGTTTTGTGTTCCCTTCAGACCCAACAAGGTTTTCCAGCTCCCTTTCCTGGAGAGATCCGTTCCAAGCAAACACAAAAATTATGCAGATTAGTTTTCAGAAGAGTTTTCAATTTAATATTTCAACACAAGAGCTCAAAATTGACTTATTTACTGAATCATATTTACAGAACATAGCGAACACGGTGTTTTTCCTGTTGCTGCCATACAGCACAGACTGGGACACAATCATCCCAGTTTGACAGAATCCAGAGGGTTTGGTTCCAGAAAGCAGTATTTTAGCAGCAAGGAAATGACTCCTCTTTATGTAAAACAGTTCCCTCTTGTGGATATTCTGTGTACAGTACCACAGGCAAAGTATTTGAAATATTCATCAAACCTGGATCTTTGCAATTTAAAAAACCCTCCATTCAGCAATGATCTCAACATACAGGACAATCTTGGCTTTAGCAATTAAATATACAAGTAAGAAAGAATGAGCTATTGCATTTAGTGAGATATAATTTACCTGCAAAATTGCTCATTACTGATAACAAATTATTTAATTAAGTGCAATAAGCACAACAAAGCTGAAGAAAGCTGCATAACGGTACCTGTATGAGTCAAGCATAAACCACAGTGGGGTTTTTATTTTGCTTATGTAAGAAAACCTTCTGCCCATTCCTATAAAGAAAACCATGATTAAAAAAGAAGGAAAACATACACTACATAAAGAGAGGAAACGACGACAGCAAACAGTTAGGCTTTCCAAGGGTCCATGCACTAAGGCCCTGAAGACAGAGAAACTCTTTGGCATGAAAAATCATTCAGTTAAAACTAAAGAGTCCAAGCAAGTAAGTGGCACAGCTTAACTGGTGGCACACTATTGCACCAGGGATCAATTTGGCATAAAAAACCCCATATAAATGGGGTAACGGTGTGAGATTTATACATTCTCTAAATGATGACTACATTATACAAAGAACATTTTTTTCCTTAAGAAATATGAGTGAATAAACATGTACTCCCCACTTTTGCCAAAAGGCATCTGGTCTAGCCGGGTCTGGGGAAATGACAGAAAACAATTGCATGTTATTATCTTGAGGTAGATTATATTTTTAAAAGGCTAAAAGCCTTTATATACTAATATACCGTAAACTTGCTTGCCACAACCTGTTTGTTTAATGGTTATATATAAAACCTTCCCATTTGAGAAAAGGTACAGAGTAAATGTTGAACAAGCAGCTTCAGGTTCTCTAAAGGTAAATACTTTCCCAAGGTAAAAAAGTCAAAGTTCCAACAATTAGGTATGTATTTATTCCCTGCAACACCAGGCTGCAGGTCGCTACATGAACAATCCCTTATAGGATGCAAGGTTGTTTCCTTACGTGATAGTTTAGCCAGCATAAATAATTACTAGTTGTGACCAACAGCCGCCTCCTTGACATTTTCATTGTCACCATGGAACGTGCTGTTTGCTTTTATGTAACTTCAGTAGCTCTGGCAGAACAAGAACTTACACATAAAATAATAATAATACAATAATAATAGTACAATAATAGTACAATAAAATAATAAGAATTTTTTTTTACTAGTCAAAGGGGTAAATCTGTGTTCCTGAGATCAGTGGGGCATTTGGCCTTGACTTCAAATGGTGGAGATGCAGTATCAACCAGACTTCACATATCATCACAGGTGTCTTGCATAATTAACTCTGAGTCTTGCTTTAATGCTATTCCTTACTATTCCTGCTTTGGCCTGGGAGAAGGGTGAAAAATAATGCATTTACAGTTATTAGACAGGTACAGGAAACAAAACCTTATCGTGAAATAATTCTGTGAGATTTTTGGTTTAATGCAAAATGTTTGCTCTTCGAGATGCTGAGGAAGATCCTGTGCTGATGTAAAACACACGTAAGCGTGGATCTGCTGTCCTTGTCTTAAAGACTCTAAAGAGGAAATATTTGCAGTAGGTGATACTAATATGCATAAAAGAGTAGCGTGGCTGCATATAATTATATATTTGCATATGATGAATGATTATCTTTAATCTTTTTTTCTTTTCATAGTTTAGTCAAACTATTTCAGTGCATGTTAACTGGAAATCCTGTTCAGCTTATTTTGCATCTACCCAATCCCTGTTCAAAGACCGAAGTACATATTTAGCATGATAATATATTGCACTCTATAACACCTTCTTATCAAAGCACTTTGCAAATACGAATACATTCAGCTCCATCACATCTCTCTGTAACAGTATACGTGAACACTATTCTTGGCAGCGAGGTTATGTAACGATTTCCTTGAATTAGTTAAAACTTTCATATTGAGATCTATTTTGGCACTTAACCCTGGCCAAATCCTCCAGCTGGCAGGACAAAGACATACCTCAGCAGAATGCTTTAATGGGTCACCCAGTCATTCGGAGTGATCGTCTCCAGAGTACAGGAACCCTTGCGCTCAATCCAGCCAAATAAAATATTAAAGAAAATCCTTTGTTTATTTTAATCCATACGGTATGAATAGAAATTTAATACAAATTAGTATTGCAAACATACGGTGTTTTCCTTAGACTTTTTTTTTTATATAAGGCAATTCTTGGATACCCTTGCATTTTGCTTAATAGTGAGACCTAAGTGCACTTCCTTGTTCTCATTTTCCTCTTCCTCGTCCCGAATCACACGGTATTTGGTTGCATGTGATATTTCTTGCCAGTAAGACCACTTCTTATTGGAAAATGAGTATGGTTTATCCATTAATGGAATGTTAAGAGGACATGGCTAGCATCTGAAAAAAGGTGACAAGAGAAATGATGACTTCAGGAGCGATATTAATTAAGCCATATTATATCCTCTGAGGTCTGTAAGTGCATTTAATAAATATCAATCCACACTTAAAAGCACTCTTGACTCCTGCGAATCAGAGCCTGTTTATTACTGTTTGTACTAATGATTTTTCCTTCCAGTCAGGGACTTTGCCACAGGAGAGAAGAAAGCAGGAAGATACCAGGAGATATTCTGAAGACAAAAGAGTAACAACAACTGTTAAAACACAGGTAGGCTAACAAAGGAGATACAGAAATAGCAGTTAAACAATGCAACAAAACAATACTCAAAATAAATCAAATAAAGAAAAAGACCTTTAAAATGTCACTTTTAAGCAATTCGCATCCCTTTTTCTGAGTGGGCCTTGTCATCTGTCCAAACCATAGAGAAAAGCAGCAAACCCTTCACCCCCTACTGAATGATAACGAGAGAACAGCAGAGAAATACCTTATGTGAAGTGGTGCACAAAGACCTACCCCAGAAGCAGGGTAAAAGTTCTCTTGTTTGGCTTTCTGTTGATTTTTCTGGGTTGTATTAAACCAGGAGAGCGCTCTCATTCTGCAAAGATACTGGTGGGATGTCAGGACTTCCTTTTTGCACAGCTTTGCAACTTTATTTTGTGGAAGCAGCTCTCTGGTTCTTTGTATAAATATTGTCATCCTTTGGTCCTTCCAGGTAGGCTCTGAAACTTCTAATGGAATAATACAGCAAATATTATAGTAGTACACATATTAGTAGTACAAATATAGTAGTACAGCAAATATTTAAGCAAGTCCTCTATGTGCCACCATCATGACAACACAAAGCAGTGTGCGTGTATCCATCTCCCACACCTTTCTGTGGTTTCCAACAGCAGTGTTCCCACTGTGGCTGTGACTATTAGCTACAAACAGAGCATTCCAGAACTACTCAGGTACTGCCACAGTGATCACAAAGACCAATACTATTTTTAAAAAATGTGATTGATTTGGAGGATTAAATTTTTATTGTCTCATCTTTTAATATTTTTCCATTCATTTTACTTGATACTGGAAGTGTATAGCCCAGGTAGCTTTATTTATTTGCTTCTAGGAACCATTTGGCTTTGACTCTAGACCCTTCTAAGACATGACTGAAAGGGAAAGGAAGGGAAAGAAGTTTCATTGTAAAATATGATACATCCACAGATGCCTGTTTGCACTGGGCAATTCTCTTTTATGCCCAGCAGCCAACTTTGCCACGTGGCACTTGCAGAGAGACGCTGCTGTCGGAACCGGAGCCCCTACAATGGCAGCGCTGCCAGTCGTTCCTGAAACCAGCCCACTGCAGGGCTCCCAAATCTGTGGTGCACGATTCTAAAACAAATGACCTGGGGAGCAAATTAATAGTAGCAGGACTGTACTGCTGCTCTACTCTCATTAGGCCAATGATCTGTGGTGCACGATTCTAAAACAAATGACTTGGGGAGCAAATTAATAGTAGCGGGACTGTACTGCTGCTCTACTCCCCATTAGGCCAATAGAAATTTTCATAAAAGTCAGCTAATTGGGAAGAACAAAGAAAAATGTGAAGATCTGTGTGTACTGGAACCAGCCACTGAGAAAAACAGCTCTGAAGAGTAGCTAATTTAATGTCCACCAGGTGTAAATCTGCTTAACGCTGAAAAATCAGACATCAGGCATACTAAAGCCATAAAGGGGAGACCATATGTTTACAAGCAGCCACTCCATTTATTTGCAGCTTATTGTGACACTTACGCTTTGTTCTCCCCAGGATACATATTCACATTTAGGAACTTGGTGGTTATTTTTGACAATAACCTCAATATAATCTCAGGAAGACGATCTGCTTTGCTTTCTTGTCTCTCACGCTTGTCTGGAACTGAAGAGCTGAGAACTGGAAATTCACAACTGAAAATAAATTAGAACAGAAATAAATCAGGGCCATTTTCATTACCAAACACCAGCCCGTGCAGCAGGGTTTGAAAAGCTGAATCTCACCATAATCAGACGACGCTCCTTCTCCTCCCACTACGTAAGTGTACATCCACCAAAGAGTTTTTCCAATAGGAGGAAGAGATAAAATCCAGTTAACGCGCAATCCTGCAAAATGCTGAGCATTCCTGCTTTGATCCAGCAAAGCATTTAAACAGGTGTCTAATGTTATGCACAAGTAATTTCACAGAATCCTGTAACCGAGTCACATGTTTAAAATTAAGCATGTGTTTTAGGTCCAGGGTGACAAGGCTCAGCACCTTGTATGATTAAGTGACTAGTAAGCTGAAGAGGTTGTGTAGGAGTCGTGTCCTTAATTGCTTGCTGACTTCATCAGCGCTTATATCTCACCGAGGTTGTATTTGCTAATGTGCAATATAAAGGTGACCTTTAGTTCCCGCACGAATACAGCTTTAGGATTCCCTTTCCTATTTGGAGCTATATGTTCTTCAGTTAACAAAATAATATAAAAATAACACCCAACTTAGTCACAATTTTGGAAGGATCGGTTAACTGACATTGTTTTTTGTATTCCTGGTAAAAGATGAACCTCTGGAATACTATTCTAAAGACATAGTAGTCTGTTTTCTCACTGATAGACCCAAATATGTCCTCTTGCAAGTCAACGAAGCTGCTAAGGATCAAATATATACCAGTACTCACAGATACGTGTCAGGTGTCAGAGCTCTGCTAATGCAGCAGTCTCATACGCGGTCCCAAGCCTGCAGCAAGCTATCAACCAAAATACCCTCGGGCTGAATTCAAACTAATTGAAGTCAAGGCCACAATGAATGGCTGCCGTGAAAACGCAGCATTTTCCAACAGAGCTTATAACTTTTTTTCCTATGCTAAATTCAGTGGAATGTTGGGATATTTCATGGCAACCAACAAAACTGAATGCCAGTTTTGACCTTCAGCTGAAACGTCTGGGCGACACAATAATGGTGGAATGAAGCTTTATTATCTGAATAGTCTCGTCTACACATGTCCATGGCTTTAATTTGATCTGGTCTCTGGGCACATGTTAATTTCTGTTTCCTGACATAAGCTAATTGTAATGCAGCCTATGGTCAGAATTTAGATAAGTTACTTGGGAAGAGGCACGGATTGTTTGTGACTTATGCAGTGGGTGCAGTTTTGCCTTCGAATACAGCTCTGTAGCTGCATCAATGAAAGATACATGTGGATATCTAATAATAATTTACATGTGCATATCTAATAATAGTTAGACACAGGCTAATTTGTAATCAGTGTAGCAGTATCTTTGGGGAAAAGCATAATAAAGCATCTATTTTCATAAATGTTCACAGGTGGTTATCCTGCAGATAATTTTTAATTATTAATTAACATGCAGCTTTAGGCAATGGAATACCAAATTGTATTTAAATGTGAGACATATTAATCACAAACCTTCCACCTAGTCACTATTTCAGTCAAGTCTCATTCAAAGTCTCTGACAATAAACTCTTTTGTATTATATTACCTTATCTCACGTAACAGGTTTTCCCAGCATCTCCAAACCATGACAGTCTCTTAAGATCAAGACAGGTAAAATGCAAAGATGTGTAAGGTGTTTATCACAGGCAATTAAAAAGACAACATTTTAAGTGCTAGAGAATCCTATGATTCTATAATATAGAATAATCAGTACTTCAGTTTTCTGAGTGTGGTCCCAGAGGAGCTCTAGCAATGTGATATTCATTCTAATTTAAAACAAGCAAAATTAAATTAGAATTTCAGGGATGCTTATACTCAGTCCCATAGACAAAACAGGCTCACTGCTAACGTGTTTTCCTAGAAGGAAGCTCACCTTCCTTATCTTAAAAAAAAAAAGTTCATAAAACACTTTCTCTTTTGTTTGCGGAAAGATTCAGCTATTTAGAGACAGGTAATCATGAGCAAATTATTTACTAACTGCAACAGAGCAATAGGACAATGAATGTTTGTCAAGGGCAGGTGAACATTAATATAAATAAATATTGTTTTAATAGGCAATATTTGGACAGTACACTTCCTTCATTGTGCATGAGGTTAGTGCCCTTTCAGTGACAGGCACTGTCAACTAATTGGGATGTGTTTAAATCCTGATTGATGTGTCAATGAAACACACTTCTGTGTACATTGCAGGAATCACAAACTGATAGATTTAACCATTATTTTTTTTATCACTATCAATAAAGACATAACCTAGATAATGAAAAACTTTTTTTTTTTTTTTTTGAAGAGGGTTTTCACTTCCTTTTTTCCCCGGATGGTACAGTCGCTGCCAACTAAAACATTCAGGTAACCTTCTTCATTGCTTTACCTTCCCTTTTGCAGAAGAATGCCTGCCTTCCAGATGCTAATTAATTCCATATAAATAAATTTTGAAACATGGAGTGTCTTCTCTCCAGCCTTCTCTGGATTAATAGCAGGCATCAGGAAATACAAAAGGCAGAGTTCTTTCTTCTTTGGACAATCAGATCAGATTTGCTCTACCTTACTCAGCTTGCTCCAACTTCTTAAAAACTCCCATGTTACCTGGTTCTCACCTTAGACCAATACTTCTGAGTACAGAAACATCTCCTCTTATCATCCAAGTCTAAGGATAATAAATATATCCCAGTTCCCTAGTTTGTAAGGCCCTCTTAGATGAAGGATGAGAATCCTTATGAACTCAGGACACTGAGGATAAAATGTCCCATGCTGAGGCTAAGCTGTATGTTAGGAGTCAGAGCTTTGCAATGCTAATACAATGTGAGAGGAGACAGTTCTAGACTTTGTCCTACTGGGGGGGAATTCAGCAGGCAACATCCAAAAAGGGGCTCTATGATGGAAACAGACTGAATGCAAGAAGATATTCAAGTCCAAGATAAGTGTTTCGAGTAACTCGTTACAAAGGAAATGCATGGTGCACATTTTTCCAGTTAATGGTTTGAATATTCAGACTAGCTTCCTATTAAACTTAGATCCACTGGATGTGGGTCAATGCACACACATTTCCTGTTATATTTTCCTCACGATGTCCAATATCTTTTGTATAATGTGTACATGTTCTTAAAACTAGACAGAGGCGTTTAAATCTCTTCTAAACCAGGCAATGTAACTATTACTAGAAAGTACTACAGATGGCTGACTAATTGAACCATGGAAAGTATTATCACACCATTTCTCAATTTAGAACTCATTATTCATTTGAGTTCAATCTCATTTCATTACCGTTATAATTCCGTAGAAAATTTAAGTGAGTTCCAAATTTACACACCTGCATGAGGTTATTTTGCAGTCTTCTGAACTATGCCTCATTTCCAGCCAGTCCTACCAGACCGTTGAAAAATGTTATTTATTTATTTGCTTATTTTCTCCGAGTTTGGGATTGCAGCTTAGATATTAGAGCAAAAGCCCTAAAGCCAAGGCCCGCGTGCAGCCTTGGCTCTGTGACCTTGAGCAAGTCACATGTACTCCATGAGTTTCATATTTACTTCTGTGCAAAGGGTATTGTGGGGGTTAATATGTCCACAGCACATTTAGAGCTTTAGCTGAAAGGCACTGTAAAAGCATGGCATTAATAATATATATATACACATATATACCTTTCCAGTTTACATCTCGGGTATCAGCATGGGGATTTGTATTTGTACAAAGCTGTGGGTCTTCTCCAATAAAACAGACTATAGCAGCTACTTATTTAAAGTTCTTTTGCACCAGATTAACTGAATGCCTGAGAGAATGATACTAGGTCACCTTCTTAAAATGGCCTGAATACCAGCAGAAGATTAAGAAATGGTGGGAGCAACTATATTTTGTTACACTGAAAGCATTGCAAGCAAAGTGTATATGAGCAAAGTGACATTCAGTGACAGATTGAATTGCATTATGATAAACTAAAAATGGCAGAGAGACTCAGTCCTTTGGAATAATAACTCTTAAAGATTTTCCATTTTGATAATCAGTTGATTGACAGAGGGGGTTACAATAAGAAAATGGCCATGACTTAGTTTGGAAAAATGCAGCCTTGTGATCTACGACAGGTTCACCCTTAACAACAGTGGTGTTATGATCTGCAGCTCTGCTGGTTTTTCATGAATCCTGGATCATTCTTTTAAAAATTATCTAATCTTTAACTTTCCTAGCAGTGCCACAACAGCAGCTGTAACCAAATACTCATCATACCAGATCATACGTGATATAGGAACATGAGCTACCTTTCATCTGGCCAGGGTACTTACAGTGCCACCCTATAATTAACTGCTGCTGTGACTTTATTTAAGATCATGTGTGGTAAAATATAGTTGGGAGTTCTGAGGTCCTCAAGGCCTTAATGCTGTCCATTTATGCTGCTTGTCTTTCCTCCTGGAGTATCTTAATGCAGAACCTGAGTGTGTGGATTACTTTTATAACATTTATAGACACACGCATCAGAGAGCAGGCTTTTGTGCTGTATTAATATAGGCAAAACAAGGAGAGGAACGGAAAATACCCAGGAGCAGACAAAGCTGCTAGTGGCAGCTGTACAAGTAGGGAAACAAACACGAGATAATATAGGCCAGAGAAAGACAGGCTGAAAAGACAAAAACTTCACTGAGTTTTTATGTTTGTACAGCGGGTTACTTTTCCATATTTTTTTGGCTGGTTTCCTACATGAACAAAAATGTTTGTGAAGATAATCTCAAGAGTTTCTCTAGTCGAGGTTTAGCAAGTAGCAGTTTGTCAATAATGTATCATTTTATTTGCGTGATGTGTCTAACTGATATAGCATAAGTGATATTACTGGACTATTAAGCATGAGAATTTGCACTTTATATTAAATTTCTAATATCTCTCTGTGTGTATTTTATGGGTTTTTTTAATGAATGTTATGAATGCAATTAAATCTTCCCTTAATGTGTTGCGGTTTTAATATATTATGGGATCAATTTCCAGCATTATATTTCACACTGAATGGCAGCTTTTTCTTCTTTTTTTTTCTTCTTTTTTTATATCTGGCTTTTGTGAAAGAACGGTGAGGGGTGAGAATAAACTTCCTAACTGGCCAATATCGATGTAGAAAGGGAAATATTTTTCCTCCAGGCCTTGTAACACCCAGCTGAGAAGGAAATCTACTTTTATAGATTTATATAGCTATACTATGAGCTAAGTGAGTCAGTCACTGGCAGCTAGAAACCAGCTCACAGTGGTCTACAGCAGTCCTGCTGCTGGATCGTATTCTCTAATGGAGAACGTACATGGACAAAGGTACAAATTACATCAGCAGCAACAGCTGGGTGAAATAAGATTTAACTGCTTATTGGAACCAGATGGTGGGCTATTAGAAATAGCCTGAAGTTGCCCTGGAGGAGCAGGAACAGGCTTGAGAGAGGCTGCAGAAGGCAGGAACTGAAAGCATCAGTGCAAAGACTTTGTAGGATGAACATGTTGAGGCACTCATTCCTAATGTCTCCCTACCTCCATTATAAATTTTAAGGGCCATGAGCAGAGGAGAAAGATACAAATTATAGAAACAGATGGTGAGTCAGTGAGGCATAGAAATACAGGTGCTATATGGACAGATGGAGTGAGGGGAAAAAATGGAAAGGAAGAGTGCTAAGTCAGAGTCAGTGGACTCTGCCTGTCTCTGGATGCACAAAATTCTGCAGGTGTATAACAGTTCAGTCTTGGAGGGGGATTCAGAAACCAGTTACATCACTTTTTTGAGATGCCTCTCTCTTTCCCACTAGGGACGCTGGTTTCTTCCCTCCTGCCTGTGCATTAAAACAAGTTGACTTGTCCTTGAGTACACCTGGCTGTCAGAAGTTTTTAAAAAAGTTATCTTGTGGCAAGGCAGAACTAAATCAATACCACTAACTAAGAGCCCTTATCTCCTTAATAAGATGGCAATGCCTTTTTTCCAACTCTAGACCACATTAGTTTACAGATCGATGTTAAACACAATGGCAAAGCTGGAATGCTCTTGCTTTCAATCCCAAGGCTGATAGTATCACTGTCCTAAAAGAGGATGCCAGTAGAGGTATTCAATTTGGTTAACTATCTGATAAACTTGGTCTACATTCACCAACTGCCAAATTCAGCATCGCCTTCCCATTACACAGCAAAGCACAATCTCGCTGTCTGACGTTAATTACATCAATTTCCCTTTTGTAGCAAAAGGACAAAAGATGGCTGTTATTTATCCCCAAAAGAGTTGCTTGATGATTTAAGAAAACTGTGAGGTAACTCTTAAACTCAAAACTAGAGAACATTTCCTCTCTACCCTTGCTGATTCAGCACAGGGAAAGTTCCTTATGAATGACAACATGCTGTAGCAGAACTGGCTCTGTGAGACCTGCAAGGTCTAGCCTAACAGGAGTCATTGCTGGTAGCAGCCTGGGGTTGTGAACTAGGTTGGCTGGAGATCTTCTGATTGACAGATTCAGAAGTTAATGCCCACCATGGCCAAGCTTGGCTAGGGAGGCAGCCTCTCATCATCAGCTGGACGCAGGGTCAAGGTCTTTATCGTCGGAGCGCCAGCTCTGTGATTAGCCATCTGACTGATTAAAATGCACACGTGCCTGCCATCCTGAGGGCTCGCTTCTGAAATACACCATTCGGAGGAATTTACATCTGTAAGCGAGGCATGGCATTTCCTTCCATTTATCATTGCGCTTTCTGCCATTACCTTTTGGAAAACAAGGACTTAGTATTCCAGGCATTACTTGCTGGATATCATTGATCACAAAGCTCTCAGCTTCTCCGTATTTGAAGTGAGTCTCCGGTTCTTTCCTGCAGCAGAACGTCTATTTGAAAAATAGGAGTGCTAGGAAAGATTATTTATCATTTTCTCATTAAACCCAGAAGTTATAAGGGAAAATATCTGTTAGGTCAACTAGTCTATCCTCTTTCAAGAACAAGATTTCTCCCTTTCACACATTTTACAACTTAAGCTTTGCAGGACATGCACATATTTTGGCTTGGTCGAGAGTATCCTCTGTGGGAGGAAGGGGTTCCTTATTGAAAGCTTACTTCTAACATTCCAACAGAGACATTGGAGTGTGGGCTCATAACTTCAACTTCTGTGTCTTGTCCACAGCAAGACTTCCATGCAAACCCCAGATGTCACCTTAAACACCGACATGAAACAATATCAATGCTCAAGCCTTGAGGCTTGAGATAAGACTTCATTGAGATGAGACATGATGAGAACGAACGTGAATGTGCACAAATGTAGCAGAACAGACTGGGATGCCAAAGTGGCATCCTCATGAGTGCCATCACACTAATTTTCTGGTTGTTTTTTTGGGTCACTCTGTATAACCCTTTGCTTGGCCTTTGATTGTCTGATTCAGTTATGTTCTCTCAGTTTAGTTAGCTTTAGTTACCACTGATTTACATCAGTGTTTCGTCATAAAATCAGAATGATATCACAAAGGCCTGCCAGCTGGCTGAGCAACAAAGTTGAATGCTTATTAGATTTTGAGAGCAATACGCAATGGACTACCTTTTTAGTAGATTTATGCAAGTCATGTAGCTCTACTACAATAAGATGTCTCATAAACTATTAGCTTTGGGAACACTGCAGGATAAGGCATACATTAAGCAGATTAAAAACAAATAGGAGGTGGCAAAAGACAATAGCAGCCATTAAAGGAAGGATCACAAAATCTGTTGGACAGAGTCAACACTCTTAATGTGGAATCACTCTTGCGCAAAATTGAGCATTTGAGCCTGCTGCAGTGATACTCAGAGCAACAGCGAGAGAAAACTATCACTGACTACCTTGAGAACCAGCAAATAATTCAATGCAAGCAACCACCAGTACCACAGAGCACTCCTGTCTTGAAGGCACCTTTCTAGCAAACTATCTGAAAGCCATTTGTATGCCAAAATAGTAAAATAACAGGTCCTGACAATCTGCACAATTATTGTTTTTACAGTTGCAAAATCCTTTTTTGCTTGGCTAATATATTTAAAGGAATTTATTCTTTGACTTACCCAACGCATGCAAGACCAGAAATCTTAGTCAGACAAAGAATTAACTTTCAATATTAGCTCAATTATCAGAAAATGTAGAAGAGAGATAGGAAAAAAGAGACTTTACCATCTTAACTTGTTTTTAAAAAGTGGTTTGGCCTGATTCCAGATGCTTGTTCTTATATGATCCAAGAATCAAAGGGAGTAAACTCACAGAAACAAAGTTGTTCTGAATTTTTTTGCACAAATACACATAAGAAAATGTATCAAGTCTACAGTCCTCAGCATGACAGATGCACCCAAGGTCTTGCTGACATTGGCAACCTTACAGGGGCAATCTGTATATAAGGACAACATGTTCTTGAGCAATTCCTCCTAATGAGGCAGGCGTACAGATTAGTTCCTTTAATATCTCTGGCATGAAGTCTTGTCTAAGTCAGTCTTTTTTGCTTATGAACTGAGCACTGCAGAATCATTGGAGGACAATACTGAATAATAATAATAATAATATAATTTGGTAGCAGGTTGATGACAAGCTCTGAAATAGATCCCTGGAATCTTCCTATCCTTATAACATAAATTTTTTTTTTTCCCCAACTGGAGACAAAGCAGCTTAATAAAAGGCACAAAAAAGCACATATTATAAGCATTTTACCATTTTCCATGAGCATGAAATTGCAACGGGGAAACCATAAAGACTGTGAAAAGCAGTCTAAAAACTTGTAATTTAAGCATGCCATACAAAACACTGAAACCTACAACTACTACTTTTAGGAAGGGATGTGCACTAGAAAAACATTTAATTCCAGGTCTGCCGATTCTTTACATATTTAATCCAAGGCAACTGTGGTTTTATTTCAGTAGGTGAAATTAATAATATATTGTAATTCACAAAAACAAGGACACACTAAGCATCCTTCATTTACTGAGGAACTGGGCTGAATCAAAGTTGATATGTCATCAAAAAAAATGCAATCCTGTATTAAAGAATGTGAGGCAAATAGTCTCTTTTACCATAATATGACAGCAGTGGGAACTATAGGTCTGTTAATAACCACAAGAAAATGACACCTATTTCTCCCTTCCCTTCCCTTTTCCCTTCCCTTCCCCTCTAACCTTCACAGTTCCTTATCCTATCAATATATACCTGATACCTTTCCAGATTGAACACTGCATTCTTCCAGCACTACAGTTTTCTGGCCAAGTAAACTCATGAAGTGTGAATTGCTGGCATAGTACGTGCTGTTTCATACTTAATTATACTAATTTCCCTTAAAACAAAAAGTAGTTTGTTTTCTTTCTTTAAAGTTATTTAATACTTCCCTTATGGCTTCTCTCTGAGTATGTAGATCCCTGATACACAAGAATATAGAGGAGGATTTCTTCCTAGAATCTTGATTGAAGAGATGCATTAAACATACCTATATAGATAGTATATATCTAGACACATTACATATTTGTATTATTATGGGACTTGCATATCCTAATCAGGGTCAGTCTTATTGAACTGGGTGCTCTATTTGTCTGCAGTGTTTGTAGTCACTTATATATTGACAATGAATTTAAAATGAACCTGATATGGTAGCATTATTTTCACTATTGGCAATAAAAGTGACGCCTGAAAAGGTAGTTCTGCTTCATCTAGCCTTCTAAATAATTAATTGAATAAGGAAGAATAACCATTCCCATTGTACAGACTGAGAACTCAGCCAGAGAGATGACGTTACGTGTCCAAAGCCTCCCTGTAAAAGCAAAATTAAAACCAGAAACAGAACAAAGAGCCTACGTATAAGTGCAATGCCTGAGCAATTCCATTCAAACAGACAGTAGAGTCTGGAGATCAGCTGCAGAAGGAAAAGATTGGCAGGAGTATGTTCAACAACTTTCTGGAACTCAATTTCCCCTACCAAACACATCGTGTAGTAATGCAGTGGGACTTCTGTGTTTTGGCACCAAAACAGGACGTGGAGACCTCAGGTCAGCATCTTCATTTTCAAGCATCCTGTTTGGAAAAGTGCTGCTCAATTATGAGTGAATTGATGGACAATTTTTTTATATTTTGGTAATTTTACTTGTTAATACAGTAAAGACAATGATTGTCTTTTATCAGTATCGAGTAATACTTGGCATTTCTTTTTGTAATGTACAGCAGAATCAGCTCAGCTGTACTGAGGTTATTCTTTCTACAACTCATGAAACAGCCATTAATATTTTCATAATGTCATATGGCATGGAGCACCTCTCCTACAAAGACAGGCTGAAAGAGCTGGGGCTGTTCAGCCTAGAGAAGGGAAGGTTCCGGGGAGGCATTCCAGTGTCTGAAGGGGGTCTACAAGAAAGCTGAGGAGGGACTTTTTACAAGGCCATGTAGTGACAGGAGGAAGGGTAATGGCTTCAAACTGGAAGAGGTTAAGTGGAAGATTACATATCAGGAAAAAAAATTTCACTATGAGGATGGTGAGACACTGGAACAAGTTGCCCAGAGAAGTTGTGGATGCCCCATCCCTGGAAGTGTTCAAGACCAGGTTGGATGGGGCTTTGAGCAACCTGGTCTGGTGGGAGGTGTCCCTGCAAACCAAAACCATTCTATGATATGAATTAAGAGATCATAATTTCAGTCGTTATTTTTTGCAGTTATTTCATTTTCAATACCCATTGCATCCAGCTCAAAACTGCACTGTTACAGTCTCTTTGAAGGCAATTCTTCTATATGTGTTCCTTTCACTTAATAATAGTCATAGGTTTAGTTTGATCCTTCAACCACATTTCTGAATGAATGGATGAGCCCCCATTGGGATGACCCACGTTAACACTATCATGATTTAAACTGTGTTATTCATACACTTCCTGGCATTAAAAGAGGCGTTACCATGTGCTTGGGGCAGTCACACGGGTAACTAATCAACTAGGTATTTCAATCTGTGTGACATGATTAGGCTTCACCAAAATGAGAGAAATGCCAGAGTTCTAAAAGGCGGAGCATAGATGTCATGTTTATTTTGTGCTGCAGGCTCGTTAGCTTTAATTAGCTGTCAAGCCAATTAGCCTGAACCGACATACCAAAATCCTCCCTGAAAGCCCAGCTCAAGTATGTGAGCCAGGGACGGGGGAACTCCACGGCTGCTCAGCGCCACCAGCCCCTTTCACCTCTGTCATGCAGCAGCAGGAACAAGGAACCTGTACCCCTTTTTGCAAACCGATGAGGAAAGGACACAGCACATCGCAATGACAACTTGAACTTCATGTCATATGGAAGAGCCCTTGCTGAGTCAGCCTCAATGATCTGCAAATAGCTACATATTGCATTTCCTTTCATTACTTCCTATTTATTGCAAGACATCCCCGTAGCTACAGGGAAGGGACAGAATTTGTCCTGCATTTATTCTTCAGCTGAGAACCAGCACAGGGTTTATGTTTCCCTTAAACCCTCAAAACAAGGATTAAGTGTGACTTGACTGCTGTTGGCCCAGCCAGTTCTTTTACAGAGAGGTGTGAAATCCATCTAGTCTGATCATAGCAAAAATATTTCAGTCTCCTTTTCCAACTGGTACTAAAACTAACTTTTGCAGAATGAACCTTTTGCAGGAACAGCTGCAGTAGCAGTAGGTGGGGAGACAGGAGGAGAACCCTTGAATTTTACAAGCTGTTTTAAGCTCTCACGAGGCTTAGAACTGGTTTAGGGTGATTTTGTTTGTCCCATTTTTAAAGCTGCTCCAGTTTTTGGCCTTGATTAGATTTTAGTATCGTGCATTTTGTTATATTTTTATGTATTATGACTATATTTCAATTATATTCCCCTCCTGAAAAACTAAAATTCTAAAATTAAAATTATTAACCCTGTATTACAATGTTAAGAATAACACCTTTCTAAATAAGGCTGTTGTACTTAGTTATTGATCATATCATAGCAGAAGCAGCTAGTCATATCTTTTGCAGGGTATGGGCATACAAATATGCTTTTTTAGATTATGTTTGTTTATTCCCTAAAGCTAAGAAAAGAAAGTTGGAGACTAGGTCTTGAAGTCCTTATTTAATATTTCAGGTAAAATCAGAACAGTAACACAGATAGCCCTGAAGATGAAAAGTAACCACCTAGAGACAACTCAAGGGGAAGTTGCTACGACAATGCCCTCTGAACAGAGTAAAAGAAAAAAAAAACAACAAAACCCCACTTGCTTATCAGCAGGAAAGTATGGCACAGGTCTTGAGGTTATTCTGAAATTAGACCCCCTATATCAAAGCTTTCTATCAGACCTCCTGCACTAGAGCTTTCAGTAAAGCTCTAACAGAGCTTTTGTGAATCCAAGCCTCACTGTGACCCCCAGCATCTGTAGAAAAGTATGAGAAATATTTTCTGGCTCAGAGTTGGAAAATAAAGAGACAGCTGGGTAACTTACACAAAACGACAGAATCAAGCACAAGCTAAGCTGTTAAGAGCGTCAATTCTCAATTCCATTCGCAGATACTCAATTTGCACATCTTTCTATGTGCTGCATTAACATATTTTACTATGTAGAAGAGGTACACACGTGCTGTTCCACACTCGCTACTGAAGCAAGTCAACTTTCCATGGCAGGGTTCCTCTAAGATCTCAGCAGCGTGACATGCCTGCTATGCACCACTCCGAACATGTGAGCTGTTAATTGCCACAGCACAAGATTTCCCTTGGAGGAGAATTCCCATGGTGAGATCTGTCTGCAGAGCCTGTTCTGTGCTACTTAGGAGACAGCTGTTACAGCAGATGACAAAATCTGGAAACAAATTGAGACAAGCATGGCTTTGATATGTGGAACTGCTGTTTTAGAAATGCCGAGAGGTTTACATTACAGCATGGCTGCAGAGGTGGAGTTCCTATCAGACTTCAAGGATAATAATAACAGCGTATAATAGTTCAAGGAGATACAGCTGGAGGAAGTGGTTGTTTGGATGAACAATGTATATAACATGTATGTTTTTAATGAAGGTTAGTTTTGTCACCAAGGATGCCAGTTTATGAAGGTAAAACACATGCTGCCTTTGGGCACCATCTCAAATGGGGACACAGACTCTACAGATTTAACCTTAAAGATTACCAGAAGGTTTCCCAGGGCAACTTTGGATGCCTTCACTTCAGGATGCCAAATCTGAGACACTGCCAGAGACAACTGGTCTTCCAGTAAATTCCTCTGAAATCAATTCAAGAGGTTTTGTACAAAATGCCCAAAATAAGAAGCAGCCCAATTGATCGGCCATTTGTAGATTTGTTGACTTTTATTACTACCTATTTGTGCATTTTCTTTTTGGGGTAAAGACAAGTCAACACATTTCTACTAGAAAGAATATCCAGCTGAGGCACTGAGCCATCAACATGCTCCCTAAAGGCAGGATCTTCTGTCTGCTTCAGCGATACAGAATTAAATTTTGTAATAAAAAATACCAAGATGGTAATATATCTTAACTGATTAAGTTAAAAAAAAAAAAAAAAGATTCTGAAACGACAACATGTTATTCCAAGAAAGTGAGAGTATCATATTACAGCCTGTCTGCTGAAAAATATAAACTCATGTAGTGAAAGATAATATATTCTACCACATGGAAGCCATTTATAACTATTAAGTTATGACATGGTATTTTTTTTTAATACAGGTTACGCTATGCTTAGTTTGTCATCAATTCTTTGTTGCGACCTATCTTTAAATTTTTATACAGAAGATCAAATTAAGCCTAATATAAAATTAAGATAAATATTCATATTTTTTGAATATATCATGAGATAACTAAAATTTATATTCAACTACTGAAAATTTCTTTCCATCAACACCGTTTTTACCACCTTCTCAAGAAATTTAAAGTGCCACATGGTGAATATTCACCTCTGTATCAGGTACCTTCTAACAAATGGATAATTTCTTAAGACTTTTTAGTAAGAAAACATGATGTTCTCTATTGTAATTTCTGTAGATCAATTATTTTTTCATTTTTACAATCTTGCTTATTTCAGAGAGTTTTCAGATCTTGATCCACTGATTTAATTTCCTTTAAACATCGATTAGCTTCACTGCTTAATAGGAATGGAAATCATATCCTGAACTCTTCTGGCTTTCAGATTTTGCTAGCCTAATGCTCCAGGTCATTGCTCAAAGATGGGGTTTGCTGTTGACTCAACCCGTGCAGTTTCACAGTCAAGACAAAAAGAAAAAAAGCTTTTGATGAATTATACCTGGTGTAAAACTTGTATTTAATCCATGCAGGTTTAGGGATCGCATTTCCCTGCTAGGCCTTGTGCGCTAAGCAGTAGGTGATAGATCGGCTGTTAACACACAGCCTAAGTGGTGGTGACAGGTCTGTTCCTAACAGAGAACTGGGATGTCCCTCAACCTTTTGATCCATTAGTCTCCACTTGTGCATCGCTCTGTCCCGTGAGTGAGGCTGTGAGTGTGAACAGCGGCCTCCTCACACGCTGTCATCATTTATTCTCCCTTCAGCTGCCACCCTTGGGGGAAAAAAGCTGAGGTTGCAATGTTGGCACGTGATACAACCCTGTGGGCTAACAGCAAAGGCAGCCCCAGCCTGGCTGCGGCCAGCCAGAGTCACTGTGAGCCTCCAGGTGAAGATCTTGTCCCTGGCCACTTCATCTCTGACTCTTTGCAGCCTGCTCCCTGCACGCCTCTAACCAAAGGAGAGACAGTATTTCTTTGCCAGGCAAGGCAATTACGGCTTTCCAGCCGCGCGGCTTTCTCCCAGCTATCGACTGCATTATCTCCCAAACAAGATAGTGTCAGAAAATTTATGTCCTGAGTTTAGGCTCAGTCTTCCGTTCACAGCATAAGCCATAACAACTGGAGAGCGTGTCTCAGGTTAATGACAAAGAGCTCCACTTAGAGCAACTGTTCAAAATATGCTCCCAAGGACTTTAGTTGACAGCCTACATCACAAAATTAGAGAATTTCTCTGAATCACTGCCTCGAAAGAATGGTTCCCTATTGTAAATATAAAGCATTTCCCTATTTCTTCAATAGAATTTGTGAACTAATTCTCCCTTAGCTCCATCCCTTCTGTAATCAATGTGAGAAGTAGCATCGAAAGCAGACAAATTATATTTCTTGCGTTAATTTGCTCAATTGATTGTCAAAAGTTGTTCTCAGCTGGTAATGTAAATAAAGTATTACCGTATCTAGAAGCTTCTGTAATCAATGTGAGAAGTAGCATCGAAAGCAGACAAATTATATTTCTTGCGTTAATTTGCTCAATTGATTGTCAAAAGTTGTTCTCAGCTGGTAATGTAAATAAAGCATTACTGAAAATATGACCAGATAGCAGACAGAAGGTATTGTTTTTTAAAGGCACCTGCTCCTCAAAAGACATTTAAATAGTCTAATGCTTTAAAAATCTCAGTAAAGCAGTGACGTCTGATCTATGTGGTTCCCATTACTTGACATACCACAGTATAAAATATAACAACAAATGATGAGTATAGTGCTGAGAAAAGACAACCCATGTGTTGTAGGAAGAGTCTGGAGTGTTTTGGCTGACTCAGTTAACTCCATCCTACTACAAGCTTTTTCATCACGGACCAATCGTTAAGGCGACAAAACGCACGTGTAGTCTGATGGCTGCTTTCTACTAACTGACCAAAGTACCAAACTTACATGCTTGAAGTGATTTCACATATAATAAGTTCTCATACTGATCTCACTAGTGGTATCAGCCAAACAGATACGTCTTTTAAGAAAAATTTGGAAGTTATTAGCATTATTGGTATGAATATTTTAATTTCTACCTTCCTTATTATTTTAAATATTAGTGCAGTATAGGAAAAACTTCTGAAAAACAGTTTTCAAGAAAATTCCATTCTAAATTGACTTGCAACAACTATAAACAGGCTGTTTGATGACCATAGTAAATGATTTCTTTTGTTTAACTACTGAAAAGATGCAGCACTGGTAATCCTGGAAGGATATTCCCCACAGAACAGACAGTCCTCTAAGACCATTTCTCTCAAGTTCTTCTTTTGAGATAAGCAAAAAAGATTTATTTTTTTTTCTTTCATATAATCATAGAATGGTCTGGGTTGGAAGGGACCTTAAAGATCATCTAGTTCCAATCCCCCTGCCTTGGGCAGGGACACCTCCCACCAGAGCAGGTTGCTCAAGGCCCCATCCAGCCTGGCCTTGAACACTTCCAGGGATGGGGCATCCACAGCCTCCCTGGGCAACCTGTTCCAGTGTCCACCATCCTTGTAGGAAATAAACTTTCATTAGGAAATAAACTTTAGCCACAAGATCATCTCATGAGCACCTCAGACTTGAAACTACTGAGTCAAATCTTCAGAAATAATGGTTAGACTAGGGTTGAAGCAATGATTGAGAGCGACAGTTTCTACATCCCATCACCAAATCCCTTCAGGTCAGCAATACAAGCTTATGTCCTGAGCCATCTGCTGTAGGAAAAAAGCCTACTCACTTATAGGCCTCACTTATTCTCCTGCTTCAAAGGAAGGGGACACCTGAAGATGGGTTTCAGCAGCCAGCACTGCACTTCTATGGAAAAGCCATGAAAAACTCCATGTTCACAAAGAAAGTGACGACTGAGTAAGGCTGCCTGAGTAAGGCAGGAGTAGGAACTCTATGCCATGTTCATACCCAGTCTTGAATGTTTACGGCATACTTGCAGAGGACAGTTCAGCTCTGGTGCACTGCTTGCTCTTCCAGAAGGGAAGGCTTTAATCCTGTTATCCTGTGGAGCCGAATACTTTCTGGCAAGAGTCATTACAGTGTTATCTGTGATTAGCAATCTCCTCCTCCACTGAGCCTGTATATCCTCCCCGAGGCAAAACAAAGACTTTCTCTCTTGGGGTTTCTTGTGTCATAAGAAATAGAGCTGAAAACACCCTACTCAGTCATTTTGTACATTGGGGTAGTGTTCTGTGCAGCATGTTTGAGCTCTTTGCACAATACAATTTCAAACTCTAAGGCATCTGTTCCTCAAGTAATGGACCTAATTGAAAAAAAGGTTTCTCCTTTAATCTTCGCAAGGGCATATGAGTGCATTCCTCCCCTAGAAAATAAAAGTTAATAGTTCTCCATTTTCAGAGATACACTTGATTATTCATTTTGTATGTTTGAAAAGGGTTGTGTGCATAGTCTGAGATGTAATATTTGACTTCTAGGCCCCTGTCAGAAATAGCAGTTAAGATCATTAGGCATTTTCATTCAATAAAGAAGGCTAAAAAGGGATAGCCCTAATGGATACCCTGTCATATATTATCCATCTTAAAAAATATGCCTCTCATAGTAAAAGCAGAGCTTCTAAAATACAACAAGATGCCTCACTGCCCTCACTGCTTTCCTTTCAGCTGAGCAAACTAAAATCATTCAGATTCTACAGACACTATTCATGGTACCTTAAAAAGTGAAATCTCAGCCTCAGAACACCTGCCAAGAGATGAGAACAAAATAATACGCGGAAAGACTGTGTAAAGGGATTCAAAAGCCTCAAATCCCTGAGAGAGCTATTATTAGCTGATAGATTTAGATTTCTTTTCTGCTAGAAAAATTTCAGACGTTAGGGACATCTCATCATTAGCAGCAGAGCAGAAAATAAAATGTAGTGACTTTTACCATATATTCTATTTGAAACAAAATGGATACTTTAACCAAAAACTGTTCTCAAATTAGAAGTACAAATCAATATAGTCAAGACAGATTACTGGAGAGTTTGCCAATTTACGTCTCAGAGGAAAAGTAAAAATTTTAACCTTTCCTAATAATAGTTATTTCTCATGAAAAAGCTAGGTTGGGCCAGCAGGTCCCCAGAATTAAACAGTTTGAACCATGCAAGGAGACAGACCATGGTATGACTAAAAGGTCCATAAATAACTGGAACATTTTTGGGGGAAAACTTCCATGAAAATGGCAGAAAGTAAGAAATTAACTTTGGGTTTTTTTCTGGTTCTTTTTATGTTTGGCTCCTGCTCCCCACCCCACACCCTCTTGAAAATAAGCATGGATAAAAAGAAATAAACTAGCTTTAAAAACTGAAGTGCCAAAAATATTTAAGTTCTACATAGCTGGGAGCGGGTAGGAAATAGGTTTTGAGAGAAATTGTGTCCCCTGTGTAGCTCTACTTATATGGAATCCAGCAATGTTTTCTAACAATTACAGTGACTGCCCTGGGAAAAACACCTACATCATGGGCTTCCTTTCTTCCTATTAAGTCATCTGAAGGGAGTTAACAGGAACAGCAGGAGGAGGGTGAGGGTAGGGGAGTAGTTCCGTGGGTAGCAGGACTAACAAAGCTTTATCCTGCAGTCTTTCCTTCAGTCAGAGCACTAGCAGGGTCCCCCCTCTCTCTCTTTCTAGCCCTATATTTTCACTTGATCTTTACAAATTAAATTTTCTTAAAGATTTTTTTACTTCTGTCAAATGAGAATGAAATTAGACAACTGTTTTAAAAGTGATTTGAGACAGGCAGCAATTGCAGGAAACAGACACAGACAGCTTAGTAAGTCTTCTTTCTTTAGGAGACCAGACTATAAAAAGCCAGGTATATAGTGAATGACAGTAGATTTTCTGCAAACCAGAAGGCTGTGAGCCACCAATAACTGCTTGTGTGTGGAGCTTTGAAATGAAAATGCACACGGGAAAGTTTGAAGGCTAAAGAAACATTTTCCAAAATATATTGAAATAATTTTATAAAAGAGTTGACATTATTCTGACACTACCTCTTGCTGACAGCAACTTTAAATTGCAAAGATGGATAAAAGAAATTCCATTGTTTAACACCATCTATTCAGTGGGCAGAAGCAAGGAGGACACACGTGTAAGGGACTGAGCTCCACAGGTCATAGGCTCAAGCCTGTGTTCCCTTCCTGGCCTTGCTGCTGTCCTGTAGCAAGATCTTCAACAAAGGGCACTTTTCATGCCTCCCTTTCTGTCCCCTTAACCTTCTTGGCCACTTGGACTGTAAAGTACCACAATGCTAAAGTTACAGGCATACTTCAGTGTTTGTGCTCTATTTGCTGTCTCTCATACTTCCTTCTAATTAGGCAAGACTTTTAACAGAGAGTTACATCTCTGTAAATCTTAAAGTCCTCATTAGGTTTCCCTGTTTTAGTGAAAAAGAGTTAAAAGGCTTAAAGACTTTACAAATAGTTATTTTACATGAAAAAAAAAAAAAGTGATTAACAATTCAAACACAGAATTCAAACAGTGATCATACTCTGGTTACACTTAGTAATAGTTAGGAATAAGAGCATTCCTCAAGCTTTACCTGCTATTCTTTTTTTCCTGTCTAGTGCTTCTTTCCCTTCTCTGCCCTTCTCACAGAGAGAGGGAAAAATGCTGATTTATTCCAGAACAGTTATCAAACACCTTCAAACCTAGGCATCAGTATGGTGAAGCTGAATAAAAAAAGCTATAGTGTGCTTTAAAAGGGAGACATTAGCTGAAAGGTAATGAAGGATTCTTCATTGGTAATAAGAAACCCACTCCTGGGACCTCATATATATAACAAAAGAAGAGCTAAAGGATAGAGTGCCCTATAATGGATGGATATATAGGACAGGACTACAGGATAGCTCAGTCTCTGATGTGTCACTTTAATCAAACCTGACTTAAGGAAATAAAGTGCTTAAATGCCTGCACAAATGTTGCTATCATCGTGGAATAAGGAAAGGAGAGGATCTGAAAATAGAGGCCATAGAAGGAGCTGGTTGAGTAAAGCAGCCAGGCCACAGGAATTCAAGGCAGGATGCCAAGCTGGGCTAAGACCCTTCCCTACAAAGCTTTATACCAGTCATATCATCAGCTGTTAATAAAAAATTTAAAAAACAAAAATGAGGGGGGGCAGTTTCTACAGTATAGGCCACTTCTGTGGCTAGGATCCTCTATAACATAATGCATTTCCTTTCAGTCTGATTTGCTAAATAAATGAATAATTGGACTGTGAAACACAGCAGAAGGATATTAAAGGCTATTAGCATGCGAAATGAGCTGTCTGCTTGTGCAGCTCTAACCCCGTGTAGTGAAAATCTATGTAATTCTTGTGGGACTGATGGATAATTAGTCCTCAGTGCTGCCGGAAGTCTCTGATGTGTGAGAAATTAGACAAACTTTCAACAAGATTTCTTCTGCCACTTCCTTCCCAGCCACATCAATATATTTCAGTTATACACATACAGATATATGTTGCAAGGTTAAAAGCCAGTCCAAAGTCAAACATAAGTAGAGCAGCAACCCAAACAGCTTCCTGTTCTGCTGGTTATTGCCTGGCTTTAGCCTGAGCTCCACTTTCCACATTCTGCTGGGAAAAGATCTGGAGACCTGCTGACGGATTGTGCTGCACACAGCTTATCCAGATCAAACAGAGAAAAGTTAAAGTTCTCACAAATCCACCAAATATGAATGAACTTTGTCCTTGGGGGCTCTCTACTGCTTGGCCTAAGCCCAGCAAAGCTTACCCTCTCACTACCACTGCAGCCGGGTTCAGTTTTGAGATCAAGCTGATCCTTACACAATGAAGTACAAGAAACCTAATGGTAGAGCTCTGTGCTTCCCCTTTCACAGCTCTGAATGCAATGAGGCTTGGGAGCCGTGCCTGGACTCAAGGGCGTCCAGATGCAAAATCTCCTACCTGACTTGGCTCCTGGTTACCAGGTTCCCCTTCTCTTCTTGTCGTTCTGAGGCCGATGCAAGCAGGAAGCCAGCAGTGCTCCACAAAATCTGAATAGCACTGGTTTAGTGCTTCATCAACTTCTGTACAGATTAAAAAGAAAATGCAAAAAGAGATTAGTAAATGAAATGGTATTTTTTTTCTGTAGAATTACTTTCTTTCTAGCTTCTTTAGTCTGGGGAACTGCTCTTTGCCAGAGGTCACTCTTCAGCTCCAGTTCTGTACTGTGAGAATAACACTCAGTCTAAAACAAAAGTTTACATTTCCTAGACTAGGCAAAAGCTATGTGAGAAACGTTCCTGCTGTTGGATTCTGTTGCTATGCCAGCAAAGGAGACCACGCTACAGCTCTTCACGTTCTACCATCTACCAACACTACTTCACTCTATGGCCTTATTACAACAGACAAGGCTCTTGGGTCTGTACGGAGTCGAGTTGATAAGAAGCCATCCAGACGTACAGGCTGTTCCAAAACTGTCTGTTTGCCCTGCAGTCCAAATATATAACCCAGCACTCCCTGAAGCCCCTTGGAATCCATAAACCGCTCATATATAGACAGTGCTGTCTTACCTTTTTCTGGGTAGCACTTTGCATTCTACTTAAGTCTTTGAGAATTCACTGTGTAAAAGCATCCAAACACAAACTGCTCACAGGGAAAACAGGGTGATAAATTCAAAGAGAACACAAGCACAGATTTATGTGAACCAAAAGCACCTTACCAATTATTAATTGAGCAAGAAGGAGACCACGGCGACTTACAAACATTCTAGAAAAAATTAAAATCAAAGAGAAAGGCAGTTGACTGTGAAGTAAGCTAAGGAACTAGCAATACGGCTTGTTTCACACTAACCTCTCTGGATTCCATTTCACATTCTTTTTGTTGATATATGTGTGTGTATATATCCATACACACACATTGGTGAGGCAGCTGAGATTTTCCAGATTCAGCTGGACAATGTTTATTTTATCATTCTAATCTCTTGCACTCTGTAAACATTTGTGATTGGAATATCTGGAAGGAAAATTTCCAAAAGGACAGCAATGTGTCAGAGTGACACATGTCAACACAACTTTGTAATCCCTAACATTGATATACATTGTGTGGTATAATAAGGAACAGAAGGCATGAGAAAGGGTTCTTTCTCTTCTTGCATGAACATTTTACTTACTTTAAAGTTACTTTACTTAAAGAAAATGAGAAGAAATAAGAGCACAAGCAAGGAAAGAAGATTTCAACTGAATTTGCAGCCCGTGGGAGATCCTAATTGCCCTAAGGGCTGCTTTAACCCTTCCTCTTGGCATCAGTAATCAAATGGCTTCATGGGTCAGGTCTTGCATTCTATAATTTGTAACATGGTGTATTAAATAGCTACCGTGCTGCTACCATGCTGTAAGATTTATGGAGTTTATCACCATCTACAAGTCGCCCATTCATACATCTCTCTTGCTTATCCCTTTTTATTAGGATGCACCGGGCTTTCTTTCATTAGAGATGATATATTTTAACACTTGTGATAGTAGTAGGTAATTATATATTTCTTTCTTCCCCTCTCCTGTAATACAGCTGCTTTGGGAGTTAGTTCCTTTGCCTGAAGTTGCAAGATTTAGTATAATTCACATTCTCAACATTTTGTTGGGGATAGAAGCTGTGAATCTTACCCTGTACATGACAGAAATACAGATTTGCTGAGCTATAGAATCACCAGAGTAAATCAAAAGTTGCACCATTCCACCAATCCATCATATTGCTTTAGATCCTTTGCTTTGGTTGAAAGTTATTCCTTCTAACTTTTTAACTCGTAAGGCTAGCATATGCAGTAATTCACTGGAGGACACCTTATGGGAGGGATTATCCAAGAGCATCCAACGGTCCTGTGTTCGTGCCAGTCATCTCTGTTCTACGTTCCCTGCAGCTCATCTGCAAGCATTAAACTCGTACTGTAGGTTAATGCAAGCATTCACCCAGCTAAGTTCAGCTTCTGCTGGCCACGTAGCTGCTGCAGACAGACTCAGCTAGAGAACTTGCCCAGAAAGATAAATAAGTATTCAGGCAGCGAGCCCACACTGAGCTCCAGTCTGCCACAGCTACGCTGAGAGCAGCATTTCATCTGTCTAGTTTAGAGCAAGCTGCTTTGTCTGTGTCTTAGATGGAGTCACAGCAGTGTTGATAATGTCCCAAGGGACACGAGGAGCATAGAAGGACAGGACTGTAGGTCACCATGTGCGTGACCCAAGGCAGGATTCCCAGTTTCAGGCAACCATGAAATAGATGTCTGTCTAGTTCAGAAAGAGTCACACAACATCTATTCCACGCCTAATGCACAAGCCATAGAACAGCACCACAGTCAAAGACAGTCTCAACCATGATGTGCCCCATGAAGGGAACAGGAGGGGTCAAGGGAAATCACACCTAGAGCTTATTAAATAAAACTCATAAATGACTTTAGGTAGTGATTGTGCAGGGACAGAAGTGGAAACCTGCAGTAAAACTTGGCAGCCAGATCTGGGCCCTCCCCACCTTGATTGAAGAAAATTACTTGAACGAAAGCACGGGTTGTTACCTACAAATGAAAGCACAGGTTACTATGGAAGAAATTTGGGTTTGAAATCTGGCTTCTTAGTTCTTGGGGCTGTAAATGTTTGACAGTTATCTGAGAAATTGCCTCCACATCTCTCTGCCAAGGCGATCTGGTATGGAACAAAACCTTGATGGGGCTCAAGACCCCCATTTATTTCAGTTTTGAGTATGGTTATATTTAGCATAGATACGCTATCCTAAAATAATAATAATAAAGTCTCTAAGATACTTACCAAAGAAATATTGTGCCATATACGTGATCCTGTGTCATAACAGCTCAGGCTCTGCTCTCAGTCTTAATGAAGCTCATGTGATATCAGTTATAAATGGGAACTGTGTAGAGCAAGTGACATAGTGTATCTGAGAAGGAGATATAAAAAAATATGCTAATTCTGAAAATAAGATTCTTGGAAGGAAATGTGAATATGTTGATGGAACTCTACAGAAAGCAACATATTCCTCCACAAAGATCTCACTGTTGCCAAGAACCTCTTTTTACCCATCTTAAATGATTACTTTATATAAATGCAGAACTGATATGTGTTTTTACAGAAGAAAGAAGATTCTTTCTTAGCAATGTTCACATGTTTTTGGGGTTGCAGAATCTTTATCAGCCATTATGTCGTACAGCTTTTCAGACATCTCTATCTCCCAAATTCTGATGACTGAAACATGTTTAGAACAAGAACAGCTATATTCGTAAAGACTTGTGCCTTTTTGAAAAGTCATTGCTAATGATAGTTTTTTTAAATAAGCTTCTTGGTACTCTGTATCCTCTACAGGGTTGGTGGGAGGAAGGGTTTCAAGCGTTCATGGTTGCTCCCTTTAGTTCCTCATTCTACTTCTGAAATCTTTTCTATACCTTGCTGAACTAGCTGTTGTGAAAAAAAACAAAACAAAACCAAAACAAAACAGAGAACTAAAGCCCTTTGTGCATTTATCAGTTGCATCTTAACCCATTCGCAAAAATAGCATATTTTGTAAATTACTCATCTGAATAGTTCCTGTGAACACGAGTTCTGTCCATTTTTCACTTTTTTTTTCTCAGGTCTCTGTTCCCTGCCTTGATTGAAAATAGAAGAATGGCTACAAATTTCTCAATTCCAACAATTTTGTGCAGGAAATTTTAGCTAAGCAGTTAAACAGAATTTTGTCAAGAATGCTGATTTTACACAGGTGGGCTTGGGTTTATATGAAAATGGAATACCTTTTATTATTAATTTTAATGTCTTTCTCAAGCAGTGGTCTAGTATTTCATTATAGCTGCAGTATGTGTTCTTCCACTTCTTTCCTCCCCATGAGCTAGGATTCCTCACTGAACTATGTGTCTATGCAACGGCCTCTGTATCAAGAGGAGACCGTGGTGGGCAACTACAGATTTAATTTACCCAAAACCAGCTGTACAAAAAGCGTATCCAGTCAAGACGGAAATAGTGCTGGTTTAATTCAAGATATGACACGGTTTATTTCCTGTGGTTTTCATTAACACTCACAATCTAAATACTCTCATTGTTCACATGACAAGTAAGATGTAGTGTGGTAAATTTGGTATGGATGCTGTGATATGTGAACTAATTCATGTGATACGATTTCGTTTTTTTGATAAACAAGTACAGATCTTTAAACACACTGAAGACCAATGACTAGGCGCTGTTAATGAATTAAAGCACAGGTCAAATTAATGTAGTTGTTAAGACTATAGTAGCAGCTTGTATCTCTGTCCTAGGGCTGTTGCCCCTAGAAACATTACATTATACAGTGCCAAGAAAGTGGAATGTAAAATAATGAAAAAATCCAGAAATCAATACCAAAAAAACCCTACATAAATCTTGTTAATTTCTTTAGTTGCTTTAGCAGCTAACATATTTCTGCCAGAAATGAAGCCTCCCCCGCTTTTTCCCCATGAAGATGCTGATAACTAATGTCAGAGCGACACAGAGAACGTGCATTTCTATTACCTAAAATATTTGACCAGAAATACTTCCTGCTCCTTTTTAACTCAATAAATATCAGGGGAAAAAAACCAAAACCAAACTGTTGGATTTCTTTCCTTTACACTATTCAAGTGAAAATGAAGAATAACATCGACTGCAAACACAGAGTGGGGAATAATCCCACCATGTCAATTAAATTGACAGTGTATGGAAAAATGATAGTGAATTCACTATATATTTCATTTTACAACCATTTCTGCTTGAATAGTATATATGGGAAAGCTTCATAGGACTACAGAAGGTTTTTCCAGAAGGGAACATTTATTATAGTTGTCTTGGCAACATGAGCTCTGCAGAAATATAAATCAGGGCTTAAGAAGGTTTTGTTTTTAAACAGAGGGAAAAAAAAGACAACGAGGTGAGCAGAACTTTATAATCTGGTCTCTGTTAAATGCATGAAATGACCAGCTCTGTTCCACATTAAAGTATTCACCTTGCTTTGAGCTGATGAAGCTGTGGGTGGAGAATAGTCTTAAACAGGAGCCAGGAGAAATGCTCTGAGAAAGATGTAAGCAAGCTGCATGGAGCCCACATTAAAACATCACACAGGATAATAAAGGAACAGGACCCTTGACAAAGTAATTCAAAAGGAATTCAGAGTAGAAAATAGAAGACTGAAGGGACTTATGCTGTGATTTTTCAAAACCTTAAACGTTGTTATAAAAAGAACAGTTATCGTTCCACATGGCCATAGGATCCCAGCCTCAAGAAGCAACACAGGGAAAGACTAAAAAAATCATCTTAAATGAAACAAAATGTTGTTAGTTAATGAATGTCTTTAAACAAATTACCCTGAAAATCCCTCTCTCTCAGTAAATTCTAAGTACAGACTAAAAAAGATATTTTGATTATTTGTTCTTGTACAGTGGTAAAGAAAGTTCTTCAAAGGTTTGCAAAAACATAAAATATTCTCTTCCACCACTTTTTTTTTTTACTGTAAAACCCAGGAATCCCTTCCTCTCATACACTGGCTGAGCCCAGCAGAGAGCTGGGTGTTTACTGTGCTGCCACCCATGTGACAGAGGGTCTGGTACACACTCCACCTGAGCAGGCACACAGCCTGTCCCAGAGAAGCTGCTGCTGCCATCATATGAGTATTTATTGAGAATCATGAACGCCAAAAAGGGAATCAAAGTCTTATAACCTTTCCTCGCCTGCTATTTTAACTGAAAGGCTCATCTAGCGGCAACTGCAGCAGGAGAGCAGAGATGATGTGTGACCCCGAGGCAATAGTTTAGCCTTCAAGAGCTGCCTCTGCTCCCATCACTAGTTTTGGTCCGATGATACCACACAGGAAATAGGTTGTGAAATTCAAAGAGGCAGTGGAAACATTTCTAGATAAACATGCCTAATTTCACCAGGGGATGGGGAAGAAAATACTGAACTAGCTGAAAGATAAATTCACTAACCACCCATTTCAACCTGGATCTAGATTTCAAGTAAATTTTGCCTGCATTTTCTCAAGATCTCAGCCGTGGTCTGTCATGTAAAGATCTTATTTTCTGTTCATCTTTCTGGACAGTAGCTGTAGTACATTTCCAGCTCAGCACCACTGTACATTTCTGGCACCAAATAAATTTCTCTCTTCAATCAGCGATCACTAGTAAAATGACACAGAAAATAATCAGTTAAAAGTAACCTGACAACAACCAGAAATCAACAAGATAAATGTAATTTTTGTGGTCTTATCAATGCTGTTACATTTAAAAGTAAAATATGATCTAAAAGGAACAAAAAGGGGTAGCCAGAGACCGACGTTACTCTAACTCATTGTGAATTTCAAAAGTTTCACCAACACTTTTTTCAGAACTTTTGTCCTTTCTTCATCCCATAAACTAATCTCATTATAGCTAACGTTCTCAAAGCACTCCCAAGGACACTGAGAGATGAAACTTAACACAGAAGCAGCATGTCTGGATAGAAATCACTCAGTGTCTCAGTAAAATATTTCTGTTCTATCTCAAAGAAAGGCTTAAAACCTTCTGATCTTCAGAAACTCTTAACTTGTTTCTGAAAAGGTAAAAAAAAATAATAAAATCAGTTTCTCCCTGAAATTTTCTGTATTGTTCTTTCTCCTTTACCACATGTTAACCTGGGATGTAATAAATGACCTCTGTGCAGTAGGGCAGACGTGCAATGCACGCCTGTGATCTTGAAACTTCCTCTTGTCTTCCTTTCAGATGTAGTGAGGGATGGTAACCCCAGCTACAGGAAATGTTCTGAGCTTTCACTTGGGCTACATATCACACAGTGCTGCTGCGTAAAGAGAAAACTGCTCCCAAGGGCAACCCACTCAGCAGAACAAAGTCAAAGTATAAGGACACAAATGACATAAGGGCACTTACTGAAGATCTGTAAGTCAAGAAAGGGTTTTCCTACTTGAAAATATTTTTTTAAGGAAACTGGTATATTTGAAGATCATCCATCGATGTAAGTTTGACTGTTGCCTACTCACTGGTTAAGAATCTTCCTTGGATAAACTTGTTAAATTTAATCTTTCCTGAGCTGTTATCTTGGATTCTTCTGTACTGCCCATTACTAAAGTATCTGTGGAACTTACAATCTGTGATGCAGTTATCTTCAACACATCCCAGTGAAACAAAAAAGTACGATTTTCCCATTTTATGGATGGGTAACAAAGACAAAAGGCACTTAAGGTCGTACCTAGAACCTCAGGAGAACTGGCAGAGCACAGAGAAGAGCTTCACTCTTCCAAATTTCAATCTGCCATGTGAAACTCACTGCATAAAAAGCTTTTTCTCTCTTTTTTTTCCCCGCTTTACTATGCCAATTTACAGTCCATGAGTGACTCTTGATAGCAACAGTAAGAGTAGGGGAAATGAAACCTAAGATATGTTTATAGCTTCTTGATATACAAGAACCTTCCTCCCTATTTGTATGGGGACGGTTTGCAGTGGCAGCAGCTTCATTATATAGAATCAAATTGGACTGTGTTTGAAGCAGGTGTTTTGACGAGCTTCAGTATCTTACCCAGTGTGATTCTGTGCATCACTGGCATGATCCTATCTGACTCCAGACTAAGAAGCACAAATTGGCTACTTGTGCCTGGATCATGCAGATATTCTCAAACAGGCTGCGAGGCTTTATTTTGTTTCTCATTTCAAAGGTGGAAGAGTGCACACTTACGTGATAGAAGTAAGAAGGAAAATGATGTTTAACTTTTAGTTGGAGAAGACAGACGCTGAACTTTCACAATTGCCTGCGATAATGTGTTTTCAGAAGATTCTAGTCTAAAAGCTGCTCTTTCACTTGCCATATTGTCCTCAGAGATAGGTTTTGCTCATGTCAAGGTTGAGTGATCTCAATATCTGAAATGGCAGTGTGATGACAAGCACAGAAGCGAATGAGAAATAAAAGTACTCACTCTCTATTTCAATCCCTTTTCATTTGATGCTTGCTGCTGATGCCACTGCAGCTGAAAGCACTATATTTCTGGTGCAGAACATCTGGCTGGAGACTCAGAGCTGGAAGATTTAAGAAAAAAAAAAGTGGTGTTCACTCTTCTGATTGTCAAGAGACACTTCGGCTTTACTAACGGAATATGGCAACTATCAAAGGAACTTTAACTTTCTTTACCCCACAAATGGTATCCTGGCCTCTGGCTATTAAAAAAATGCTCAGAATGTGTATGCATTCTGGAGGATCAAAACCGCTGCAGGGGTATGAGACCAGATCCAATATTGATATTAAGGTTGTGAAGTGAGCGTCGGCTAGTTATGAGAACACCTACGAAGAGATAGGAAGAAGAAACCAGCCGTTGTAACAAGATTGTTGCAAACACTTGCTCCTTTGCCTGGCTGGGGTCTCTCTTCGATTACATCTCAGTTAATTCTTTTTCTTTCAACACCCATTTAAACATCACACTCTAACACGATATAAAAACTCAGGTCTCACAGCTAGAAAATGTCACTGGAAGCGCTGTTTTCATAATGCTTATTCTTATCACCAGAAGCAGAATAAAGGCTGTATTAGTTACTACTTGGGGTTAGTACAGACACACTAGTTTAGAGTTAAAGTAGCATTTTCTAGATGTTTTTTACTTTTACCAAGTGGCAACTTGAAGGCATTCGCAAAGTATAGAGTGATGTGAGAGTTATACATTCATTACACTATGGTTTACATAGCGTGACATGATGAATTAGAGGACTTGTTAATGCTTTGTAAAAAAATGGCATCTTTGAATGTGAAATGAACTCAAAATTAAAATAAAATATTAATATCATAACAGTATCCCAAAACTTCTAATATATTCTAAGTACATTGTCAACTACGTAATATTTACACCATGTATTGTAGTACGTACTATATTCTGATACAATCTAAATACATTTAAAATATATCTCTAGGTCATAATGGGAAATTTTGCTCACCAGAGATGATTCTGTCTTGATAAAAACAGATATGCTACTATGCATAGAAGCCTCTTGTTAAAATACGGTTGGAATAATAAAGTACACAAAACCCCATTAACATTAGTGCCTTTCTCATTATAGCTGATGGCAAAACCTCATTGATTACAACGGGAGCTCTCTTCAGTGAGTGTTTCTGCTTACTTTTACTGCAGGCCAAATTATACCTCTGTAATCTCTGGAACCCTTAGTATTTTCCATTGCCACATCAACAGCTGCTAGCAAGTGCTCGGCTTTTTGTCAAGTGCACGAGTCTCTGCCGATGTCCCCGGCCGGCTCGCTCCATGAGGTCACATCTGAAATACACATATTCTGTATGCTAAACACACATATTCTCCCGTATTCTGGAATTGTCATTTCCCTCCCTTCTAATAACTAATCTCAGTACAGACTTATACCAACTCCAATGAAAGATGCACGTAACCCGGCTATTTAGGTGTAAAACCCTCTGCATGTACTCATTTTGGGGTAGTAGATCGATTTAATAAAGATCAGTGACAAGGCTATCTTCACTAAATCAAGATTAATTACTGAAATGTGAAATAGTAATATAGACACCAGGTTAAACTAGGCAACCATGCTCTCTGGTTTTTTATTAGTTTTTGCTTTCTATGAGTATGAAGAATGGGATTTTGGGTTGGTTCATGTACAGGTATTGAACTCCAAAATCTCCTATCTGTCAGCATCACTTCCCTTCCAAAAGTGCAAATCTTCCCCTTTTCATGGTCACTTAGTTGGGGAAGAGACCCATAATATTATAGTTCATGTAATCAAACACAGCTGTATGCAAAATAGCATGTATTTTAAAAAATGTAACAGATGCCAGAGTAAAAAGAAGTTAAAATATTTTAAAAACTTACTCCCCTTAAGGTGTTCCTGAATTGAGAGGCTCCAAAGCTTCTAAATAAAAACATGCACTAAAGATTTACATAAGTTTAGAGGAGAACTGCCATTTGGGATCTCATCCAAACTGTCATCTGATGGACAGAGATGCACACAGACATCCTGCTTCAGCTCGTGGCCTGGGTTAACTGCTTTAAAGGAAAATGCAAGGATCTGTCTACACACGAGAAGCTGTGAAGGAAAAAAAAATGCCTGTAATGCTAATTACTTTCCAGGCTCTAACAAATTCTTGGTCATGAAGAGCAGTATTTCTCATTTAGTTAGTCCTGCCACAGGAAGGCACTGATTGTGGCAAATTCCTCCTGTCCTTAAGGAAGCAATTTTCTCCATTTCTGTGCTAAAGTTTCTGTACTCTTTTCATTTGTTACACTGAGTGAAACAGCCAGAACTTTGCCTTTTGCTGGCACTTTAGCCTCTTCCATTTCTCTGTTGATGAAGATGACAATGAGTTAATTTTTACAATGAAATGGTAAAGTGTATGGTCCTTCTTCAGCCCATGCCATGTGCAGGGATGGATCAACATTTACAAGGATGCAGCTGCAGAGGCCAAAGGTACCATAAACAAAAGTGGGTGAAAATGAAGCCGTAAAGCACAACCATAAAGATGTGTTTATTATTATTATTCAATCTCTTTTAATAAGCTATGTATTTGGTGTGCCAAGCCAGAACAAGTAATATCAACAAACTTCAGCTACCTTGGAAAGAATCTATTATGATTAAGAAAAGACATTCACAGCTTTACCAATGAAGTCTGCAATGACATGGTACAGAGATTTTTTTAGGTTGTAACCGGATGAAGAGTTGAAGCTACTATCACATTGACATGGCTGCTGACATCAAGTATGCAGGCAATTATTTCAGTGCATTGATGGCTGTATTTCTCATGTTTAGTAGTTAAACATGATAGCTTCTCTTTTCTTTTTGATGCCCATGTGCAATTCTCGTTAGTATTATCATTAATTGTGCAGAACAGCACATAAACTTGTTGGATTCACTTTACAAAGGGCTAGGGCCATGGTGTTCTGTAATAATTAAGAGATATACCTTGTACAAACACATATTTACCTGCCTTGTTTTCTTCCCATTCCATTAGGTGCTTCTGCAGATCCTAGAAAACTCTGCTCAGATATCTGCTGTCTCATTGAAATAAGAGCGAGACGCCTTGAGGATACATGATACAGGAAGCCCACTTGTGAAGTTTACTAGTTCCACAGGGATGGCAGTAATGATAGCACATACTGACATGGATACATGAAATTGGTAGAAGAATTCTGCCACCAGAACCAAAGTGTGATGAAAGTCTATCACAGAAGCAGTCTTCCTGTCACAGAGGTTGCTTTGAGAAGTGGTTAATGAGATAAATCCATATCAGTTCCTGACACACACAAAACAAAAATTAAAGAACTAAGTTACTCAGGAAACAATGGTTAATGTCTTCTTTCACAGTGGAATGTGCATTTTAATTTTAACGTGTTCTAGTATTTTACGTTATTTCATTACATTTGTTGCAGATATATTAATGTGAGAATGGCTATGTTGGATGACAGCAGTAGCCAGACTCTCTAGACAGCACCCTCCCTCCCACAGGGAGGTGCTTATGAAAGAACACTGCCCAGAAAGGGACTTCCTTCCCCATAAATACCTTGCCAAGAACCAACAGCTTAAGATCTGCTTGATTTGGAGGTGCATACAGTTCACATTAAACAATCACTGATGGACTCCTGCTCCAAAGAGCCATTTGCAAAACCAAGCACACTCTTCACCACCACAAATCTTGTAGCCATAAAACTTTTTGCTATATTAAAAGAAGTTTTCTTGAAACACAAAAAATTCTCTTCAGATGGCTCTTATCTCTTTTATTTTGAGACACGGGATAATCTATTCACCTTCTCTACATCATTCATGAATTCAGAGAGCTCAGAATTCCTCCACAGGTTTCTTTTGTCCATTTAGCATCTCAGTAGTTACGCATCTCTGATCAGCCTTATCTAGAAAGATAAGCCTTAGAACTAGAAAAATTTATATACCCTTTCATGAGGTTGAGGGGCTCTGACAAAGAACTGATGAATGTGTTGCATGGACTTGTACAATAAATGTTTTCTATTTTATTTCCTATTTCTTTTCCAAGAATGCCCGACATTTTAATTATCTTTTTAACTACAATAATCATTACACTGACTGTTCAAAAAAGTATTCAGAAAGGTGGTGATAGCTAATAGAAAATCTGCACACACATAGTTTAACTGTTAGCTATTAATCACACTAGCTACACACACATACATTCATTTTCCCTTTGTATATTGCTTCGCGTTTGTCTTTTATGGCTTCTTCACATTGGGATTTCTCTGATTAATGCCTGGTTCAAAAAAAAAAAAAAAAGAAAAAGAAAAAGGTAGTGGAAGAACTTTTTTATTCACCTTCTCCCTGAATGCCATACATTTAGCTTTTCAGCAATAGCTTTCATGTTCCCTGACTGCTCCTTTTATACCTGGATCAACAGATCAACAGTCTGCTCAAAAAAACTCTCTCAAAATCTTCCTAGGTTCTGATGTGATAAAACCAGATTTTTGTTACCAGTTTTCTTATCTGTAACAGGATGCTCCAGTTTTATCTTAAACTAGCAAAATGTTAGGCTTATTCATGGTTGCCTCTTTGGAAAGAATTTCTACTTTGGAAGCTTTTTTTTGGTTTGGGTTTTTTTTTTTTTTTAATAATTACTTCTTTTACACTGCTGTGCAATTATGTTGGCTTTTGAAGGTCATTAAATAAAATGTTATTGCAGTAGATTTGTTTCAAAATTTCTGCTTAAAATAAACGCTGTTCTATATAGAGTACGTCTGCTATGGTGCGATCTTGACCTAAGACATCTCACTACAAAATGGCAAGTTACAGCAGAGTATGTAATGTCATATCCTGTATTATGCAGATCATGCCTTTTACGTAAAATGTCGTAACATGGCATGAAATAGTGCATTATTTTATTTTTAATATATAAAACATTTTATTTTATTAAAAAGACTAAGACTAGCCATTATGTGATATAGGTTGACATCTCTTACCTGATTTATTGGATGGCTTGTGATACAAATGAACACCAAATGTAATGAAACCATTTAATACAAGGAAGAAGAAAAACAGATAAGCATTCAGCGTGCTAATTAGAGGAGCAGCTATTTTCTGGATATGTCTCTTAGCCTGGAATCATTTTTCTAGGATATTGAAAACAGATGCTCTTTTAATTAGAAGCAGAAAATCTGAGTTTCAGCTAGCAACACCCAAGAGTACGGTTGACTGTGCTGGAGATAAAACACAAACTTTACATGAGTTCCACCACCTTCTGTTATGTAAATGTCTGCTCATGTCTACATCTGCTAGATGGTATCAGCTCAGTTATAGCATGTGCGTCTCCATGTGGCTGTCACAGTCTCCCCTTCACGCAGGAGGGACTACGAGTCAATACTACTAGTCAATAAAATAGCATGAGCTGTTCTTCTTTAATATCAGTGGTCGAGACCTGTGGCTTTTTAAACAGACGATCCTGGATTCTATCCTCAGTGCTGTCCATATGCAATTTCGTTGGCTGTTGCTGTCTATGACTATATATAGAACCAGATTTATTACTACGGGTATGTTACCAAGAGAGCAGATCCAGCCTGATAGAAGGAAAAATATTAATTCCCTTGAGTTCAAAAACATCTCCTGTAGTCTGCTTATCCTCCTCTCTCTTTTATAGCCATGACAGCAGTGATAGATGCCTAAAAAATACCTAAGCCAGAATAAATCTCGGCAGAGAACAGAAAATGAAAAGCGACCTCTCAAAAATTTTAATTTTACAACAACAGAAATACAATAGCAGTATATTGCAAATGACAATACGCACAAGGAAACCAAACCCCAATGTTCACAACCGGTCATTCCATGTCTAAATGTGGACAACAAGAATAAGAAAGGAAAAGCGCAGCCTTGTTTACAATACTGGCTTCTGAGGTTCAGGCAGCCATCCCAAAAATAATAGCCAGCAAGTCACAACAAAAAGCATGACCTGAACCTTAACTCCTTTTGGCTCTTCATAAGGCAAAATGTATCTATAGCATTTTTATTGCTTTACAGTAAAGGGTTGTCCATGACAACACAGTCAAGACCACCCTTATCTTCCATAGTGTTTTGACTGCCCAAAGTTGCATCCTGTTCACCAAGCATTTCTAAAGGCAGAAATATCCTAACATTTTAACTTTTCCCTGGTTAAAGTCTCAGTTGGAAGCTGAGAGAAAAGTGCACAAGAGGTACCTTGTTGGTTTAAGATGACACCATCAATCATGAGACTTGCCTAAGCTGAAACAAGGAGCTAGTACCTTAAATACTCTGCAAGCCCTAGAATCCCTGATGTCTACCAAAGACTGGTTAGCTCTGATAAAAGGGAAAGACAACTCCTTCTTAAGCTCTTCTAGTTACTTTAAAGAATGAGAAGAGGAAAGAGAACTAATGGAATAGGGCTTTAATTGGCTCACCAGTGTTAATGACACCTGTGGTAATTAGCTCACTCAATACACTCTCACTGGATTTGAATAAAAAAGTGGGGGTGTTTAGGTTGCAGTGCCGTGTTGAACATACATGTTGAACATGTACAACATCCAGACCAGCTTGCAGACCTTGGCCCCAAGCAGACCACAGGACATCTGAATGCAGACTGTGGCTGCTTGTTACTATAGAGAGGACGGTGTGGGAGGCAAGCACTAGAGTTTTAAATAGGCTTTAAGACCTAGAAAAAAGCCTGAGTCAACTGCAGAGAATAGGGAGACTGAAGGGAAGGAAAACTGATATAGTGAGATGCATAAGCAGACTGGCAAGACTTGTGACAGTTGGTGTTTTCCTTAGAGCCTCAGCTTTTAGAATTAAGGCACTAAGGAGAAAGATTGATTTAATTTCATATTAAAATATTTCTAGCTCTTGACTGGGTAATTTCAACATTAATTTTGTAGCTGCCCCTCCAACTTTACACATCAGTTCAATATAAATAGTAATTCTTTAAAGAGAGGAAAAAGAGTTCAGGAAACATGCAATTTATACAATTTAGCTATTGAAATCTAAAATTTTATTCCTGTAAATATAGCTTTGTTTTGACAGTCAATACTACTTTGACGGAGTCATGTGAGAGTATAAAGGGAACCAGCAAGGTTGTGGGGAGTAGAAGGTTAAGAAAGAATAAGATACGAAAATACTGTGTTTTCCTTTCTTCAAAACCAATTGCTTCTGTTATAGTTGCCTTGATACACATATTTAAAAGCCAGCTTCAAATTGCAGCATGATCCAAAGTGAATCAAGAAATTATGGTAACTGGGACTGGAGAGTGGAGGGTGCATTGTAGCTGTGTCTTGACTTTATATGCCAAGACAGAGGCGTGTTCTTCCCCAGGAATGATTTGAATTTCTCCATTGTAAAAATCATCTTCTTTTAAACTTCAGAGAAATGAGTATTGAATATATCTGTGGTCTCTTGCTCATCGCTGCTACACCTCTAAGGATCTTCAAGCACTCTGCAAACACAAATTCTTTCCTTCACACCCAGGAGTTCCAAAACCAGCCTCATACCTACATTACAGAAGAATAAATGGTGGTATGGGCACACCATGAGACAAGCTCAAGGTCACACAGCAAAGGAGGAGCAGATCTTGGAATAAACCAGGACAAGCCTATAATTCCTCATCCCTCTTGGCTGGCATTCTTTCCTATTCCTATGCTCGCGCCTGATGACTGTACAGCACTGTAAATACCAGCCAGTCCTTCAGCACAGAAGGACAGGGTTTGCTTTAATGCTATTTTTAGTTAAGCAGATCCCACTTTTAAATCTGCAACGCCTTCATTTTCAATATCGTGATTATGTTTAATGTTCCATAGGAAGATGAGGGGATTAGCATGAATCAGAAGGCACAATGCAGCGTAGGCAGTACCACGCTGCCTTCTGAAACACCAGCACAGAGCGAGCAGGAGCTTCAGTGGGGGCTTTGCACGGGGAGGAGGCATTAGGCAGCTGGACGTGTCAGCTGGGTGCCTCATCAGGCAGCTGGTGCGAGTGGAAGGTCAAGAGCACATTTACTGTTTACTGGATTTGTAAATTACTAATTATTCAGCTCACTAAGCAAGGCAGGCTCATTGCCTGCGCGTGATACTCCCCCTCCCACCAAGTCTGAGCGCATATGGAAGAGTAGGAATTCTCAGCTATATTTTGATAGATGGAAGTCATTAAAGTGCTGTAATAAAGGGCATAAAGAGCTATAATGGGTAGGTCACTAGTGAGTCGAAGCACACTTCCATGTTTGTCAGAGAGCAGGTGTAGAAAATAAAGCCCTGCTGTGCAGTGAAAAAAGCAGGACTCTGTCTCCGCAGAGAGCCCGGGGACAACCTGGCCAACCAGGAGATGAAAAGCTGCAGTACCTACGTTCAGGAGAAGTGGTGGCCTAGGAAGAGTTATGGAAGGGCCTTCATTCACACTCACAGCTTTCAGCTGTGGGTGACAGAGCCAGCAGCTGGAGAGACCATCTCTGAGCTGGGGAGATTTCAGAGGCAGTGACCATCAGCAGCTGTGGGAGCTGCAATGCAAGAAAAGAGACCGTCGAGAAAGGAAGCCAAGCAACAGCCTCCAACATGAGGGTCAGAAAAACATTATACAGTGGGCCTTCAACCAATTTATCCAGCTCCTAGTTAGCTTGCAGGCACTCACAGTAGCTGAGTGGTGCCATCTCCAAAAGTGTGTCCCTGTATAAGGAAATCTCTGCTACAAGAAGAATTAAAACTCAATACTTCTGGAATGAATAGGGTTAAAGGATGCAGTTACACTCTTTACAAAGCCTTTGGTTGCTGCAATATCTACAAAGACCCTTTAGAATTGTTTTAGACCGAAGAAAAGATTAACTCCTCCCTATACCTGTCTGCTCAGATAAGGATGGGACTGAAGATTAACCAATTAGCAAATCTTCACAGAACAAAGAGGAGGAGGGAAGTGCAGAAAAATCAAGAAAGGAGGGATTATAGGCAAAGTCAATGATCAGCATGGAAATAAGGGTCAACTGTAGCAGATGAATGAGATAGTGCATTTTCCAGAACACCGGAAAAACAGAAGCAAGCAATCCAGGTGGAAAGGGTGGACTTAAAAAAACAAACAAAAAACTCTACTAAAATGCTTCAGTGGAAAAAATAACAGTAATGAAAAGCAGCCATTAAATCCAACAGAGAGGCTGTGATTAAACTGTATTGTTTCAGAAAAACTTCTATCAAGGTGCCAACACACCTCCAAGCAAGTCACTCAATCTATACATAGCACTAGAAGCCAAGCTTTATAGACAGTGTTTAGACGCCAGAAGCAGGGAAGTGAAGCAACACATTAGTGAGACAGAGATAAAGAGTATTCTGCTAGATATGGCAAAAAAGAGTTGGGTTTTGTGATGGTAACATTCATTTTTTATTCTGGCCGTACACCAGAAAGGGGATATATACCTGAGATAAGCTGGCTTTGACACTACAACACTACTTAGCTTTTTCCTTTTTTTTTTCCTCCCCTCCCTTATTCTTAGAGTTTGACTACTTTAATATGGCCTTCCATGGAAAGAGGCAATTCAAGACGTTTTCAACCAGTTTGATTTGCAGTCCCCGCATTACCCTAAAATGCATGAAGTTGCACCTGACATTTTGCAAGATCTGTTTCAAAAGTAAGAGGCACTATCAGCTTCCCAAAGCATTTCATACAGCTCAAGATCCGTATGCTAAAGCTCTGGCAAAAACTATTTCAGTCTTGCTGCATATATATAATGCATATAAATACATTGTTTTGGAGTGTATGTGAATCTACTCCTCTAAGCCTTCTCGATATAATTTAAGACATTAATGAGCATCTCGGATTTTTTTGTTAGGTGCTGTTCCAAGTTATGATCTCACGTCAATACCTGGTTTCCTCTCATGGCTCTATGGTAGGTAACCTCAGTGAGGTCTGAACAGCTCTGGAGGACTGGAGTATTTAAGAACACTTGAAAACCTCCCATCAGTCACACTGACATGCTGACTAGTACATACACAGTACTTTGAAAGTGTTTATATATTAAATGATAGTATACTCCAGGGGTAGCTGCACACAGGTCAGTGGGGCATTAACTCAGTATGGGAACTGACTTTAAAGTGACTTGAAGAAAGAGGAGGGCAGTGGCTCAGTTTCTGTCTAATTAGAGAAAAGTTTTCTTTTAACTGTTACTTTAAAAGCTGTCAGGTTATAAAAGAAATAGCATTCCCATGAAATGACTAAAGAGGCCTTTGGGAAAAATATAACTGGCAGAACTACCGTGGAGTATAACACAAACAGCAGAGGCAGAAAGGCAGACAACTATACCCTATATGCAAATTGGCTAGAAACTGCTCCTCCCTTGTTTTCACCTTCTATCAATCAGAAAAGGGCCAAACAGAGATCCAGGGAAAATGTAGACAGGGACAAACATCACACTTACCATGCAGCTTCCATATACCCCCTGAGTTTGAGCAGTACCTTGACTCACTTCTGCGTTTCATCTTTTTTCCTTTCTGAAATAAAATTTATCTCAGTTTGCCTTTTGAGCTTTATAGAATAATCAAGAAGTGACACTTACAAGCAAAAAGCAGATTTAGAGATCTTCAAGGCTACTGAATAACATGATTATGGATCTTCAGGTGTTGGAAGGAGCAGTAAAATGTGACAGATTAAGTTGCAGTGATTTTAGCACATCTTTTCAGCAAACTATATATATGTGCTATAGTTTTGTTCTTTTCTACAGAGGAACATCAGGCACTTTAATCACAGACTGAAAAATTCTTTTGGAAGAGAAGGGGAACAGTGAGATTCGGAGTTTGCATGTATTGCTAATGACCTCCTTTGCTTTGTCAGTGCTTCTGCTGCACTGCCTTGAGCCTCACCCATCCTCAAGCCCAGGTTTCAAAGGTCCATTAGAAATCAACTGCAAAATAATTACTGCAGTGCTTGGCTCTCGAGCTAACTTGGGAAGTGCTAAGTCATCAGCTCTACAAGCCATAAATTATCAATTCTGGTCAACCTCAGTGAAAAAATATGAAAGCCACAGCTTCTTGAATTCACATCTAGACATAGCTTAAATCCAGTCCAATTAAAATAAAAACACATGATGAAGATGTGTAATGCTCTCCAGCGGTTTGTGGTGCCTGTAGCACACGGGGAGAAGCAGATAAGGGTGGCTCTGAGACTAAGCAGTGCTTGTGCCACACTGGATGTGTTGGTTATGGTCTAAACCTGGTCTGAAAAGCAGGGAACACTTTTTTAGTGAAACTTTTCAATATTCTTAAAAATAATCTTGAGCGCTTTGCTTTTCAGAGTTTCATTCCCCTTCTCTTTGTGCCTGACAACAAGGAAAAAGTAACCTTTAGACAAAGGACTAATGATCCAAGAGATAAACGTACTAGAAAAAATATTTTGTTTATGAATTGTTGTTGAACATTTTCTGGTTCTCATATTTATCAATATTCTCTAAGTAACTTCTGCAGTAAGTTTTTGGCCTAAAGACTCTGAGCAATTTAAATTTTTTTGAAACCCTAGCCTTGCAGAGCACTTGATAAATAGCTCATGTGAGCTGTTTCCATTACTTTGAGTGAAACCAGGCTCCTTTTGCAAATAGTTATGTCTTGGAGTTCAACATTTGCCTTCTTTAAATACTTTACTTTTATTTGTCTAAGATTAGCTCTTTCACAAACATTCTTTGCCACAGATTTCTTCAAACCTCTTAGCTAAAATACCCTGTTAAGACAAGAATACTGCTCATAGATACAATTCTCCATTTTCTTAAAACAGAGACAAAATGTACTTTCAGTTATTTGTCCAGCTGCATTAATAGGATATTAATCAAAGAACTAAGAAACATTTATCCAGTTACTGTGCAGATTCCAGTACCATTACGTTTAAGTACCTTGCAATCTTATCCAAAAAATATTTCTATGAGGAAAGGATGCACCAATGCTCCTATTTTATAGCCTAAGAGCAAGGCCTGGAGAGGCTCTACAGCCTTCTAGGGATCACCCAGAGCTTTTAACAGAAAGGAAAACGCAATCACGGCCTCCATTGGAATATCTCTTCTTTCCTGAGAAAAAAGGAAAACTATTTTACTGGTTGATCCTCTCTAAATAGCACCAATCGACTATTATTGTGTATGTGTCAAATAACAACCATATAAATGGTGTGCAAATGGTAAACTATCAGTAGGGAGGCTGGTGTGGTACTTCAAAATTCACGAAGAGGATACATACAATTCAAGTACCAAATAGGGAAGCAGCCAAATCAAAACTTCAGGTCAAATTAATCAAAATGGAAGTGCCTAAAAAAACGGACTACTAAGTCATACACTAAAGTTGGGTCAAAACTGTTAAACTGATTATAGTTTCCTACATTCAAGAGAGGCAAATACTTGTGGACTAATGGGAGTAGCAAGGAATACTCTCCTAACTCCTTAGAAGCCTGATGGCCAGGTATAACCAAGCAGAGATGCTGTGGGCCTCTGGGTGACAACTGCCCAGAGCGGGAAACAAAACCTGGAGAGGACATCATGCTTTAGGAAAGGCAGATGCTTCAAAGGGGGTGTTCAAACATGAGAAATGGATCTCTTTAAAGCTAGTCAGTGGAAAAAAAATAAAATGCTAAATGTCTGGGTGACTCCTTGAACTAAACTCCCTGTTGGAGTTCAGTCCTGTTCTGCAGGCCCCTGCTTACCCAGCCTCAGCTCAAGCCTAAAGCATTGTCATTGCCCCTGCCCCAAGGTAAACTCTTTAACCATCCTTCAAAAATATTTGTTTTCCCATTAAAACGAGGCTGCTGAGGCAGAAGAGGAAGCCGTGTTTCTTGTGCCACAGCAATTAAGGATTCTCATCCTGAAAATGGGAAAGCTAGGTCCTGTAAGGATCCATTGCAAGAGTGGAGGGGGGTATAAACTGTGTCCCAGTGCCTGGAAGGTTACAGGTTACTAGCTGAGGAGGGTCTGCAGGAAGGAATGGACATGCAACAGCATTTTGAATGGCACTCAGAGAGCACTGATGCCGCCAGAGTCTTTTAGGAATATTCCAGGCACGAGTCTTTGTTTTAGTCTCTCTGACACTTTGTCTAGTTTCTGAATCCCAGTGGTACTGAGGTAGGATGTATTTTGGCACACCGTGAAAACTATTGTGAAAGATTTACTTAGATAACTTCCCATAAAAAACGCTACAGTCTTCACAAGTATCCCATTTACTTCTAGCTTTCAAGTTAAAAAATCACAAATGCTTTAACTAGCTAAATATTTATAATAGCTTGCCTCATGCATGCAATGCATAACGCCTTCCAAGTACTTTAACAAGCTAGAAATAGAGAAACATTCAAAGCTGAGAGAGCCATATTTGGGGTGAAAAATGGAAATTGTTTAAAAACACCATCATCAGTTAGAAGAGAAATGACATATTTTAATGTATGGGCTATTTTAAGTCAAGCAGGCTATGAGGATTATAGTTAGAATTTGGCCAAAATATCAGCCCAGGCTAGTTGCAGAAGAGAATAGCTGTCAGTAATACAAGTAAATAAACAACAGGAGCCCTCCAAAGAAAGAGACATCTGCACCTATGGCCAACCTGGAGCCTAAGCTCAGGAGCAACCTGTCTACAGCAGTTTTGGTGCTCCTTCCTGCAATGGCCTGGGTTTCTTGGTGAGGAAGCACCCCCTGAAATAAAGATCTACTGTTCAAAATTACATGCAAGATGCCCAAGGCATGCAGCGTAGTTGTATTAATTTTTCTAACAAAGTTCTTGTCACATGGATGGTCTTCATTTACTGTAGGTTTCTCCTCATCCAAGCAGCAGTGCTCACTTTTCTACCACTTGGATTTCTTCCCTGAACACCACAGCCCTTCGATAGCCAGCCTTCTGCAGGCAAAGTGCCAGCACAACAGCGATGTCAACAGGTGAAAGCCCTGGGCTCTGTCCAGTGCATGCCTACATCTTCTGCAGATAGAAAACATCTTTGTGAGGAGTTCATGCTGCTGGCAGGGACAGCCAGAAGATGTGTATTCCAGTGATGCTACAGCTGTCAATACTGCCACTTGACAGCAGTTGGCAGAAAAGCTTACCATGCAGACTTGACCTCAGCTTTCGCTGCTTTGGGAACTCTCTGAAAATCAACTCCCGCTTTCTCCCCTGTCACAAAATGCTCTTTTCTTTATTGAGGAAGAGTGAAGGGGCACATATTTCATCTGCATTCGATAAATTTTAGAGGCAAAACTTTGGGTAGACAGACGCACAGCTAATTGTCTTAAGTGCTTGAAAATTTGCATTAAATACCTGTGTATGTATTCCATTAGCCAATTTTCTGCTGCTTAGCTGTTTGAAATTATTATGCATGTCTGCAAAATGCAAAGTTTTATTCCATATAAATCAGAAATTTCATTGTGGCACTTGCATCCTTTGTTTTTCCCTGCTTTTAAACTCTGTTTGCCAAAGGCAGTATTTTTATTCCCTGAAATTTCATGACAGATGGTGGGCACAGACTGATAGTAAGGCATCTTCCCAAGAGATGAAAATGCATTTGACCACTCTTAGAGGCTCCCAAGGAACCAGCAAGGCAGGGAGGAGAGCTGGGGAATGGCTGCTTCTCCCATGTCACTTTGCCATTGAGACTCAGCTGGGTGCTGCAAAGCACCAAACATCCTCTGACTGACAAGTAACACACCCTGGTTTGTGCCTCAGTTGCTGTTTTGGCAGCTCCAGACCATCCCCTTTCACCTGAGATGTGCTGTATAAGAGTTGTCACATTAACATTTTCTTCCATGTACAGCAGTTCTATAAATTTTCCTATTTGGGCTACACACCTTCTACACGGTGTTACACGAAATTATAGATCAAAAACTACAGCCTGAAGTCAGCAAGACTGGCAAGGAAACATAAACGGCATTATTCTCACAAGTGAGACAGAGAACAATAACTTCTTTGGGGTGAGTCTACATAGTCTAGATGGCCCAGGAAGAAAACATTTTAAATAGGATAAAGATATGGGGTAAGGTTTCTCACGTTGGCATAGATTTATGCCAGTTCAAGGATATTATATATGTAATATTTTCCTCTTTTCCCTTCAAGTCTGTTGAGATCTCCATGGGGTATCTAATGTCAAACCAGCCTGACTTGCCTAGGATTATAAGATAAAGTTGTCATTTCCCAGAAATGTGAGACAATTTTCTGAGTCCCTATCTAGTAGCTTTCATCATCACTTCCTTCCTTATTTGGGAGGAAACGAAACCCCTTATTATCGGGGGTTGGACTAGCTCATTTCCCAGAAATGTGAGACAATTTTCTGAGTCCCTATCTAGTAGCTTTCATCATCACTTCCTTCCTTATTTGGGAGGAAACGAAAACCCTTATTATCAGGGGTTGGACTAGATGAACTCCAGAGGTCCCTTCCAACCCCGTATTACTCTGTGTGTATTTCTGCATCTTCCAACTCCACAATACCTTGAATGCAACCTCAGCTTCAAATAGAAATATGTCAGTTACACTGAGGGAACAACAGTCTGTAAGCTCCTGTCCTTCCTCCTTCTAGTCACGATACACATCAAGGATTTCAGAAAAGGATGAAAGAAAAGTAACTATTTCAAAACCACATGGCTGATAGGAAAATCTCCTATTATATAAATATGCTATAGATGTACAGCTATAGGTGAGCATTTCTTTGGAAGCATACACACGACGTCCCTTGCGATCTTCATCCTAAGCTACTGCAGCTTCAGATGTACTTGTTCATTTAAGTCCCAGAACATTCACAGAATCTCACTTAGTTAAAATAGAAAGGCAGCCACTATGCCAAAAGGAGATGTTCTGAACTGCTCTCAGCTGGGAGTCTCATTTCAAGCAGCTTACAGCAAGGCTTCTGAAAAGCTGCACATTAACAGAAAACACAAGTGGTAACCGAACAGGAGACAATGAGACTGTTCTCACAAATGTCTCATCAATAAACATCATAAAAGACTTGCGTCAAAAAAGAGTACTCCATCTACCAATATACGCAAACCGTAGTAAATAATGAAAACATAAACAGGAGAGCAATAAGGAAGGCAGGCAGGGAGTACAAACGATATAATTGAAACACAAATAAAGCAGCAAGGTTACTGTGAAAACAGAGGGTATTTTCTATAAGGGAAATTGTGCATATCTTCCTGCTAGAAGAGAGATTAGTTCTGGGGTGAAGAGTAAAGTGCAGGGTTTCATTATTTTATCAAGATGCCGGAGTTAAGAGAACTGAGTCCTTTGTGTTTGTAAAAGAGTCACTTGGGAAAAATAATTTGAATTTATTTTTAATTGAAATCCTTGCACGTCTCACATTGCAATGTGAATGCTCTCATCAGAATTCAAGGAACTTTTGTTTCTGCAGTGTAACTCACTTCAAAATGCCTCTGTTCTTGAATGAGCGTATCCATACTGTCCGTTGTGGTTTGAGTAATCAACATTAAATTCACCTGACTAGATTAATGGTCTGAAACACCTCCATACAGACAGGCAGTAAATGAGAAAGGGAAAAGAGATGCACCAAAGGTGAAGAAAAGAACGAGGCAAGACTACAAGGCTCATTTTATCTTGTGCTGCAGGCAAGGCTTGCCTCTAAAGGTACCAGGTAAGTACAAACGCAGTCTCAAATTCATCCGAGAAATGCACAAATCACATTGCACAGAAAATGAATAAGCTAGCATTCACATGAAAAAGCTATTAAGAAATTAAGTTAAAATTGGAGTCTATTCTTGAGTTCTTAAAGCACACGCGTTTTCTTTAATTAGAAGCAAGCATCCACATAAGAAAGACAACCTTGTAACTTTTAATAGCTGAAGCATAAGCATAATCAGTTGTGATGGAAACTCCAGATTACACGCTCTCATCTCTTGACCTTGGAGTCACCGTGTTTCTCTCTAGCTGTAATTAATATCCTTGTACTAGGGGGGCAATGACTTTGTAGGACATGTCAGTAAGTACAGGCACTTCGACATCCTTCCTGTTGTCACAAGTGCCCCAAGGGCCAGTCTGTGGTGAAGGCTGCTGCACACCAGCAGCTGCCACTTCTCCTTCCTGGACACAGAGGACTGCCCACAGAAGTTCAGTGGGGTGCACACCCCATTTTCAAGCACAGTGAGGAGAGCACTGGACAGTTGACCCTACAGTGACCTCCACAGGGTCCTGCAGCTCCCAATCATGGATCCGCTTCCATCATTAATGAAAGGGGTGGGATATTGCTGCTTAGTCCTTGGTGAAAATCAAGGCTGTAATTTCACTGCATTTCAGCTCTCCTGTATGCAAAACTAGAGCTAGCAAGAGGCTGCAGAACAAAGATTAATCTAGTACCAAAGATCAGAACAAACTCCATTAACAAGCTAAGTACTTACATAGTCTAGACCTTTCTCCTTTGAATTGCTGCCTTTGTTCTCCAAGTTTCACAAAAGGAAAAAGCAAGCATTCTGAAAACAAAAATAATGTTTACATCTTGCTGGATAGGGGGATGTATGTCCATCTCTGCCCTTCATCAGGTTAAAACTGACTGAGGACTCCTCCAACTCTGGCTGGAAGCCATAGCAACATACACTAGGTGGACTGCCCAGCTTTACACTTGTATAAACTCACCTTTACCTCAAAAACAATGAAAGGGGAGAAAAAAAAAAATAAAAAAGAAAAAACCAAAACACACACCACAAACCCAAAAGCACCAACTTCCAACTTTATCTTTCATCAGTCTCTCTGCATTTAAAAAAAAAAAAAAAAAGAATAAGAAAATTTCATGTTTCTGCCCCTACTCCCCCAATCCTCAAAGATGAGAATTGCTTCGCTGCTAAACAATGACAAAGGCAGCAACAAGGTTTGCCTTTGAGCTGCAGGATAAACTCTATCACCTTCAGTGGCACTAAAGCAAGAGCTCAAAGCCTGTTCTGGAAGATCAGAAGAAATAGGAACAGAATGATGTGAGGAGTAAACTCACAGAAGTGTTGATTGTGAGATACTGAAATGCTATTTCCTGGAGTAATTATTTGCCTCAGTGAGTACACTGAAATCAGCAACACTAAGGTAGTTTGACACTTTACATAGCATCCTGTAGCACAGATCTCCTGTTAAGCTACATACTTAAGAGTAACATGCCTCTCCTCTCTATGGCATCATTTAAAGCATAATATTAGTAATTTTTAAAAAATCCCTAATGATTTCTTAAAAATTGGTCCCTATTTGCATCTCAGCTTTCCACCTGTAAAACAGGATAGTTTCCTGCCTGTAAGACATCTGTAAAAAGATGTTAAGCTGCATAAAAAGGACTCTGTAATCTTCTGGGATAAAACACAGGCTCTCCCAAGAGCCAAAGTCACTCAGAAGAAAATTGCCCCTGCAGTCACATCTGGTAACGGGGTGCTCTGCTTCTCATAGATCCCTGTTGAAGGGTTTGTTTTAATTCTATTCCTGTTTGAAGTAACAGCTAACCATTCACTGACCTCCCTGCCCTGTTCCCTCTCTATATTAAAGATCCTGTATAAATGCAAACAGGTAAGACACCTGGAAAATCCAGGTAATTATAGAATCATAGAATCATAGAATTTCCCAGGCCGGAAGGGACCTCCAAAGGTCATCTAGTCCGACCCCCCCGCAGTCAGCAGGGACACCCCCAACTAGACCAGGTTGCCCAGGGCCTCGTCGAGCCTCACCTTGAATATCTCCAGGGAAGGGGCCTCAACCACCTCCCTGGGCAACCTGTTCCAGGGCTCCACCACCCTCACAGTAAAGAACCCTCTCCTAATCTCCAGCCTAAATCGGTTCCCCTCCAGCTTGAGGCCATTGCCCCTCGTCCTGTCACTGCAGGCCTTTCTAAACGGGCTCTCCCCAGCCTGCCTGTAGGCTCCCTTCAGGTACTGGAAGGCTTACAGAGCTCAAAGCAAAATAAAAAAAGAAAAGATTAGGAAATAGGGGCTTCGGGGCCTCCAGCAGGGCAAGGAGTGAAGCAAGAAGCACAGATAGTGCCTCAGTCCCTTAAAAAACAGCAACCCGAAGCGCAGAGAGCGAGCACACAGCAGGGGCAGAGCTGGCCCAGCGCCACGCTCCTACCCCTGCCAGAGACTCTTCCTCCTGCCCTTTGATGGTAGAGGTTAGCGCTGGCACCGGGGCACCCAGCCCATCACAACCTGCACACAGAGGTGTCTGTAACTTGAATAAAGAAATTTAGAAGAGCAAGGTCACGGCCCGATGCACGGATCGCAAAAGGAAAGACTTGGAGCAACTTCTCGTGAGGCACCGGGACAATCTGCATACGCTGCGTGCACGACAGCAACACATGGCAGGGGAGTTTGTTGACAAGTTAATGACTGTATTGCTCACACTGGTGTCCTGAACAAAAGAAAGATGCAAATCTCTATTTTTTTTTCACATCAGAGAAAGTTCTGTACGTCTAACTTAGGAAGCCGGTATGTAAAAATATGCATTTGTCAGTCCGAAAAAAAGCTGTTATCACTGAATTCTGGACCTTTACAATTTAAAGCTCAGCATCAACATAACTGGACGCTGACATTTCAAATACTTGTGTCTTAGAGGGCTTCCTCCCCAAATTTGTATGAATATAGCTTAAAGGATCATAGAGAGCTCTGAATATGTCATAAAAGGGAAATGCTACTCAAGCTGTACACATGCTTCCATAATGAGAAAGGCGTTATGTCTGTGAAGGCTTATACAACAGTGACTTCTGCTGTGACAGCCTTGTCAAACCAGCATATCGGTTATTAAGGTTAAAACTTCCTGGTATTGCTCCGATTACTCAAAATACTTAATATGCTTTAAATAGAACTTAACAATATGCTTCTGGCAGAAGCATTTATAGTGTGAGAGGCCTCAATTCCTGTCCTTGTTACTACAGCAAGGGCTAAAGTGTCTATTTTAGTGGGACAAGGATGGAGAATAAAAAACTAAACTGTTTAACTAGTTCCAAAACAAGAAACTTTGTCATTATTAGGAAATTCTGAACACCGAATTTTGAAAAAGGTGGATTCAAATAGTTTTCAGGACTTGCATCTGACATCTTGATCTGATGCTATTCCATCTTACCAGAGTTGAAAGCAGAGGCAGTTTTAGTGAACTTCTATTATGCCTGCATCATATAAACTCCTCAGGATTTTCCTTCCAGGGAAGGGAGCAGCAACACGTTTAACACCCGCCTCTAACTGAAAATAGAATATAATTAAGGCTTTGGAGGCTTCAGGAAGTCACTTTGGTTCTACATTATAAAAAAATATCAAGTGATTTCAAGGAAGGGCTTTACCTAGGATAAAAGAGCCCATGAACCCTCACAAATTTTGATACAGAGTTATCCTCTGGAAAAACAATTACCAGTGAAGAAAAACCATCTGTTTCCCATAAATTAGAACTAGTTAAGTGTCTATAGGAAAATATTTATTTGACTAAACAAAAGAATTGTCTGCACCCTTCTGTGTTTAAAGCCAATTTCTTTGCTTGTGCGTTCACAAATAGGTGGAAAATAATTCTCTGCGCAGGCTACACACATTGAGTTAGTCAGCATAAACTGTCACAAAGGCTTTCCATTTTAAGTCATACCTTTTGTAAGTCTGACTTGACACTGAGCCAGCCAGCCTGATGCTCGCTCGTGCTTTTTGAATACTTAAGAGACTAGATTATTATTGTCTGGTCTCAACTAAAGGTCTGTGGCCATACAAGGCTTAGTGTGCCTTCATCAATTGAGAGTGATTGTTACAAAATAGCCCATAATAGGTTTTTGGATTTAACGCACTAGAAATGTTGGATTTACAGATAATAAATATGTAATGTTTTTCAATCTCTCTTTCAATCTCAAACCACTGTTATTTGAACTCCCATTAAATGTGCCTTATAGACTGCAGCATACATTATTTTAAGATTCAGTCACTTTGGTTTTCATGCCACACGTGGCAGCCGTTGATTTACAGTCCTCACTAAGGCTGCAAGTTCTCACCATTGATTTTGCTAATACTCTCTGGCTTACAGAAGAAATTGTCATAGAATACATATTCTTTAATTTCTTAAAACCTAAGCATGACTGTCTGGTTCAGTTTTTTGGTTACTGAAGTACTTCATGATTTACAAAAAACAAGAGAAGAATTTTCCACCAGGCTTGTGACCTTGAGGATGACAGTTTAAAACTGTGCTCTTAATCTTGCAAGAAAAACAATCTGTGCTATATACAGCATAAAATGATTGTAAACGAGATGTTGTAACTATAAAAATAAATAGAGTGTCAGAGACAATGTTTGATGTGTCAGTTTGCATCAAGGGATAGTTTCTCAAATTCTAAAAACATGCAATTCATCTTTCATGTATTATTGTTTCTGCTGAAGAAATAATTTTTAACATCTTTTTTTCATCTGTTGTAGATTTTGTACTAGCCATATTAACATACTGGGGAAAAAAAAGAATTAGTCTCTCGCACATACCAGAAATATATTTTTTTTCTCTGGTCATTACATTCTGTACTACACATAGTAAAAATCCCCAAACAAAACTTTTAATGATGAGTAATTAGATAGTTTAACTTGTTTTGAGTAGCTGGCTTGAGGCACCTTTTAAAGGGTCCTTCCATTTTCAGAAATTACTGAACAATTTCCTGAAAATAGCCAATACCAAGAAATCAGATTAAATCTAACAACAGCCTTCCTTTTGCTGAAACCTAATGCCTCATTTCAATGTTTATGAAATGAAATATTCCATTCCAACTTGTTTACATTTTCCAAATTTAAATTTCAGGCCCAAAACACCTTTTTAAGGTAGGTATATTAAAAATCAAACACAAGGCTAAATAATTGAAAACCAGAACATAATTTTTTTTTATGTAACCCACCAGTTTCATTCTAAATCATTTTGCCTTTTTTTTTTGTTTGACACTGAATACCAAGCCATGTATTCATCATTTACTTATCCGTAGTACAACTGATTTTCAGGAAGTGTTCTTGCTATGCGTGGTCTTTGCAGAATTCAAATTTTTTTTTTTAAACATAACAAAACATACAAACAAAAAAAGACAAACCCCCCACACTCAGAAAGCCCAGGAATATATAGGCAAAGGAGAAGCCCACATTGGATAGGTTAGCTGACCTAACCTTTATTTTCCCCATTGAGGAATAGGACACTTGGGTTTGGAGTGCCTATAGAACCAAGAATTCACACCATCAAGCAGGACGACTCAATGCATTATGACAGAACAAACCCTTATTTAAACAAAACCCACATGTGATAAGTACCAGGGGACAAGAAAAAGCCATAAAATCCAAATAATTTGAATAGACCAGGTTTACATCTGGCATACTTTCAAGTTGTCTCTGGATTAAAGACCTTCTTTTTAAGAATTCAATGAAAAAAATAACAAACCATGTCCGTTTTAAAGGGCAAGATAAGATTGTGGTAGAGCTAGGAACTTTCTGTAAATAGACTCTTCCTTGCTCCAATAAATTCTATCATTCTGTCCTAGGAGAAAGAAGCTCCGTTCCTTTACTGGTACAATTTCAATGCCTGGAATGCAACATTTCCATTTGTTCACGTGGTGGCAAAATTTGGCTATTCAAAGAAGCTTCATTCAATGTAGAAAAGGTGCAGATAAGAGGTAGCAGGAACAAAGTAACTACAATTTAAGAGTCTAAGAAGTAAGTTTGCTCAGCTTAGTAAAACAAAACCTGAAAATGCTCTGTGTCATGAAAAACATATACTGAGGCGGAGAAGTTTAAATAGTATTTTCACAAGTATTAAGGTGCCGCAAACGCATTTGCTCTGGACATCAGATGATTTCTAAAAATAACGCAGTTAGATGTTGAAAGTTTAATTATCAGAGCAATGAGAGCAAGGAAGAAAATTACTAGCAAACGCTGGCTGAATTATTTCACGGGATTTTTGTTTTTTAAGGGCCTAAAGGGATTTCTAACATCCAACAGTGGTTTGTTGCTGTTCTTGCCATCACATTGTGTGTCACTGACTGCCTACATCTTCAAATCACTCACAATACAGAGGGTGTAAAATAAAAATTGGGCTTTAGTGCAAGAGTAGGGAGGGAAAGAAACAAGAGAAATATGGATACTTCTGGTAAGTTCCAGCATTTCAAAACTCATTTTTATAAACTGCTCTCTCGTAACTTCAGTAACATCCTAAGTTATAGCAAAAAAGATTAAAATGAGAATAATAATAGCTTATTTCTAGCGAAGGTCAAGCACCATTTGTGGGCCTCAGTAATTTGTCACAAGTCAGTTCAGCTACACTCCTGCCTGCCTTGTCGGTGCTGTGTTACCACAGAATCTAAACAGTGCAGAGGGAAATCCAAACTAATTCAAAGACTGCAGCCTCTGTAAACCAGCAGAGGTCATAAAATCCTAAGGCAAGCGTGTGGACCTTCTCAAGTCATCTTCTGTTGCTTACCAAGTAGGTTCTTTTACGAATGTACTGCTGACACTGCTGGAAACATAGTAAGGCATCACTTTCAGAAACCGCAGACACGGAATCCTTGCTAAAAACATTATCTGACATTGCAGGCTGCTGAACGCTGGAGTGGATCAGCCGCTGCTTTCACGAGATCATCACCAGTGAGCATAACAAGCGCCTAGAACCAAATCAGTAATTAATACACAACAGCATAGTATGCCTTATGAAACAAACAGACTTTACATAATGTCCCAAAATACTTTAGTATTAGATAACAGGGCGAGGAAGAGAGAGATTAGGTTGCATCAGCCATGGAAAAAAACATCTCTCAGAGTTCAGATGAGCAAGGAGTTGAGGAGCAATGACACAAGTGAAGCATGAAGCAAGGAAATGGGGCAAACAGGAAGGCTGCACTCAATGGAAGACACACCTTGAAACAAGATATATCTAACTAGTGGTAGCAAAACTATAAAGCTAAGGGAAACTAAAGCTGAATATAACAGTAAAAGAAAGGGAGGGCTTGTGAGGTATCCATAACATAGTTCTCACATAAACTAGAAGTTCACTCCTATTGTGAGAAAATTTTCATGGTGCTCTTGCCAAAATTATACATCTGTGTGCGATTACATCGCAGAAAAAGGACAAGTGAAAGGAAAAAGACGGCAGCAATTGCTGATCAGAAACACCATTTCAGCTCCAGAAGACACAGAACTGCCAACTGGGGAGCCAGGACTGGAAGCATCTCACTAGGGTTAAACCCCTTCGCATTATCAAGTATCTCATGGAGAAGCACAGCTCCAACATGTCCTTACTCCACACTGTCAGGAGACAACTCTGGTCACGTCCTGTGCAGGACAACAGAGCAGGGTCAGCGTCAGTTAGGAACTTGAGTGTCACTTGGAGCTCAAATATTGCAGCTCTGAAGAAAACTCTGCCATGTTAAGGCCAGGAGAAGGCCTTAATCAAAAACTGATTTTTATAACTTCATTTGAATCATTCTGCAGCTGTGAAATAGTCACTCTGGCACAAAATATGTGGTGCCACCCTGAAAAATTAGTTCTAAATAATTGAAGTGCAAATCAGTCAGAGCAGGTTACAACAGATCACACTATAATTGGAGCAATTAAACACATATTTTTTACTACAGCACAAGTCAGGATATACAAGTATGAGTATTCATGTGAATGTTAGAAATACATCTGCAGCCAGAAGCTCTGCAAGGCCTCGCAGTTCAGCCAACCCCCAGATATAAGTGATACACATTTGCCACCATGGGACCAACCTTCAGGGTTGCTGAGGACACACAGCTTGTATCACCATCCCGAAATTCAGCTCCATGTGTTTGGTTTCTTCAGTAATTGCACTTACTCATCGTTGCATCTCAAACCTACTTGTTACTATAATGATAAGAGCAATTGCTAGCACTCTCAAATCATATCTTCACAGCAGAAAGCAAGCTTCTATCTCTTACCTTGGGATCTTCTGGCTGACTCCGCTGGCATTATCCTCTCAAAATGCTCTAACAGTTATTTTCAGCACAGAACTGTAAGACTCGCAATCACATTTAGACCCCTTGCATGTATTTAGATGAAGCAGTGCATTTTCAGCCTTCTATTCCTTACGCTGGCCAAACATCAGCCAAGCTCCAAACCTAAAACCTTACGTTGGTCACAGGTGGGTGACAAATATTGCCGTAATTAGGTTAAGCAATTAGATTATTTGAGCACCTAAATGCTAAGCTCAAATGCTTTGGGGGGAGCAGGTAGATTTGGCAAATGAAGGAATTATGATGATTTTAATAGATTTGCATTTTTTATAATGAAATAAGATGAATTTGCAGCAAAACCAGATGCAAAAAGGTCCTCCTCTGAAGATGAAAGACACCATCTTCAGAAAGCCGATCGTCCCCTGCCTTTGGAGGAAGGGCACAGGGACCTTTACATAAGAAATGTCATTCACATTCACACTGAAAAATCCCTGAAAGAAAAAAGCCATTGCAAATATAAACGAAATTATATCAAGAAACAGATTTTTTTTTTCCAAGCTGCTTGAAGTGTTTAATGCTTTGATAGACTTGTTTCCAATTTTGGAAACATCAGCGTATTGTTAAACATGCACTATGCACAAGGATTAAGTTAAGAGTAAACTGCTTTGTTTTCTGAATTAATAAAGATCTTTAGGAAGATGGGAAGAAACCAAAATTGTAAGAAAGGACAAATTGGACACTTAGGAAGTTGGAGTTTTGGTTTGTTCGTAGCGTTTGGGTTAGTGGTGGTCGGTTTTGGGTTGTTTGGGTTTTTATAGCCAGCAGAAGTAGGATTCTAGTTCTTGGACATTCTCTTTATATTGTCAACAAGCAAAGGAAAGGGTCCTAAATCAAGATAGCGTAACTTCCTCAGCCCCTGGTGTTATTTCCTTCAATATGACAGACACAGAAAATAACCCAGTGAGCACACACATTCAGCATATAACGTAGTTAATAAAGCATAGCAATGACATATAATTCACCATAATATGAAGTGACCGTGTTACATAGTACAAAGGTTTTGATGACTTGCTTCTTAAAACAATGATTAGATGCCTGCCATTTTCCCTTCTACATTTTTAGAAAAAAGACTCATATTTTAAAACCTTGTATTAAAAAAAAAAATATCTGGAATTTCATACTTTACACATGGAGGGGAAATTCACCGCACCTTTAATAGATGTATTTTGTAGAGGAAAATTAATTACAAACGCTTATTTGAATGAGACCTACTGCAATCAGAGTATCTTCAGTATGCTTCTTTTCACTGTTTTTTATTTAAGTTACAAGATGAAATAAATATAAAATATATTTTAAAAAAATTTAAAACATTTTCCATACTGGAAGTCTAGAAGATAACTTCCAGTACTGAAAATGTTTTGAATATTTTTAGTCACAGTATGCTTTTTATGCACAGTTTACTTAAAGAAAAAGACCCATCTAGACAACTTCTAAATATGAACAACATTCATCTAAAATTATTTATAATGTAATAAATAACTACTCTTGTGACAGTTTGTAAGGACTTATTTGTTAAAATAGAGTTGAATAATCCCAAATTAAGCTAGTAGATTTACACTTAAGTAATACGATCCCCTATTCACCTGGTTTTTGGATTCACACACACTCGCATCGTTTGGGTTGTACTATCAAAAGCATCTCTTTGAATACTAAAAGAGAAAGAAGTTTAATCAAACAGTTAAAAAGTTTGCTACCAAATGCTCATCAAAAACATACTTCTTCAGTGAAGAACACCAAGATATTTTCTAAGCAAAACGATAGAGAACTAAGGCTGAAAAGAAAATAAATCTCTCTAAAAGCAACCAGATTAATAAGAAACCCTTACACCCACTGACACAGCATCCATTAGAAAATCTACAGGAAGAGGTCGTGCACCTTTTTCATACTGTCCAGTTTCTGCTGCAGGTCTGAAATCTTTACTAGTTGTTGCACAAAACCAAAGTCAGCCTTGTTTGGTGTCTGTATTTTTCACAGCAGTCTCTTTAGTTTCCAAGCCAGTGCACATTTTTCCAATGTCGGTGTGTTATAAAAGAAACTGCCCATTGTGAAATGGAGGTGTAGAATATTAGAAACCACTCGGAGCTTTAAAACATCGGTCTAGAAAAGATTACAAGACTGTACTTCAACCATGAGTATACATCCACCTGAGATGCATCTAGGAAAGCCATTCAAGACTGCTTACGGCAATGTTTGCACTCGCTGAAAGGGATTATGATATGGCCTCCAAATTTATCAGACACTGAAAAAGGACCCTTGTCTGAGGTGAAGAGGTTGGCAGCTGCCAGGGTGTAATTTTGGATCTGGCAAACACTTGCCCTGCAATTCAGGTCAACGTGAACAGAATGCAAAGGTTTGAAAGCGAGTAGATGCTCGTCAATGTATTAACAACAGATCATACTTATGGGCTGCAGTATTTCAGCCATGTCAGTTTAACTATGGAGAAATAACATTAAAAGATGCTGATTTCTAGCTAACTCCTTACCTGCGTGAAGATGAAGTTTTTAGACTTTTGTTGTCTAACTGTATTACTTTTAAACTATTTTTAAAAAACACACAGAACTATATTCTTTATTTAAACACTTGGACAAAGTTACTCTTTTTGGAACGATGACCAAATCTAGCTCCAGTATGTAGTATTATAAAATAAAATAGTGTATCAGGAAACTCTTGATCCGAGCTAAGGGAATCTTTCTAGTGTTTCCTTGTGACCAGAAGATATGGAAGGTATGGCTGTTACTGACCTGCCAAAACCCGCCTACTCTCATTTTCTTCGTCCTCTATTAGAAGATGGCACCATGGTGATTTTTTTTCAAGAAAAGCGGGTAAGGTGCAAGTCCTGTCTTATGACTGAAGGCTATTATAGGGTATGCAGATAACAAGAAGACTGACCATCCACCGATCCGGTTCAGGCTGAAGCTGACTAGCCTGGCATCTGAGAATAAAGCAACTGAAGAAGCAGATAAGTTAATACATAATAATTACCTTCTCTAAGCTTTCAGATAACTTAATAAACAGAAGAGGTTGGTCTGCCTGAAGTGTGAAAACTGAGGAACTGAATTCTACAATGTGCCTTTAAGATAGTGAGTCATGTTTTTGCCCATTAGGTTTTCCCTGGTTTCTGGTGACACTGTCTTGAAAATAACAGTGATCGACTCATTCTCCTGTTAAAGCCTCCATCTAATCAATTGCATTTCTGCTTGAAATCCTTAACTCCACTGGACCAGAACGTTAGAAATATTTAAATACAAATCAACATTCCACTTCTTGAGTGCTGTATTTTTTGAACGTCTTTGGTATTTACGTATGCAAAGCTGGGCAAAACCATGAAACTGAAACTTGTTCCTCTCAGGGTGGGCATTTGAACCTTTATGCACCAATTTCAGTCAGAAAATAAAACCTTACATGAGGACTCAACTAAATTGAGCCAGGAAGAACATTAGCTATAGGCACCTTTTACACACAAGTCAAGTTATAGAAATTGACCTTTATTTAGTAATCAGTTTCTTTAACTTTTTTTTTTTTTGATACAAAGTGACATTTTCATTTTAGTACAGAAAATCCATGTCAGAACAGTACCTGTCTGTTTCAGCTGTACCACTGGAGTCTACTCTGATCTCAAACTTTAAAAAACAAACAAACAACAAGAGATAAACTAAAAACAACTGCTGTCCCTCACCATGATAAGTACTTTGACTAGCAATTCGCCCATACCATTTCCTATTTTTTAATTTATATATATACAGTATTATAATAGTATCGTATAATACTATATAAAATACTATATATATACTATATGTATTATAGTTCAAAATACTTTATATAGTATTTATATAGTTCTATACTATATAGTGAGAGTATTTTGAACTATAAAATAGCATCTGTAAAACAATTTAAATTTAGGACCAGATCTTTCTTTGAAGAACTGTGCAAGAAGAATCCCTTTTTTTAATTAAAAAAGCTACAAACAGAAGCAAAACTACAGCCTGCAGTGTAAAACTAGAAACCCTACGTAATGAAATGTTAGGAACAGTGACCGAGAAGCAGTTCTACTCAAACGATATTTAAAAACAATTAAAATACAGTACCCAAGAATCATGGCACAAGAGACAGAAGAGACAGGTACAAAACCTGTGTTAGGAACACAGAGTCAGAAGTGCAAAAAAACAAAAAGGGAATTGATACAATGGAGTTTGGTACAATAGGTAAATAAGTATTGCAACCAAAACTAAACGATCACTTATTTTTTGACAGTGAAAACACTAACAATTTAGTACCTTTCTAAAGGCTTTTAATCAAAGCCCTAAAACTGTGGCTGCTCTTAAATAAAAACAATCTATGTGAATGCTACACACTGAAGTACAAAGCTTAAGAATTACCCTGCAAAATTGCACCGACATAAGCTTTCCATATTTACAGGATCTAAAAGTGACAGAACACAGCATGCTAGGCCTAGCTTATGACTCTTCCCCACCAGTACTTAATCCAGGCCCAACAACCAAAAATTATTATTTCTCAACACACTTTAAGCTTGGATTGTTCAGATATATTATGACGTTTAAATATTAGATTCATGCATAAAACAAGAAACGATATCTTTGACAGACAAGCGTTGACAGGATACAAACAGTGGTCTGCCCTGTAGAGGAGTGTACTTCTTTCTGAGCTTACTCCCGAGACGTACCGATTCCATCCCACGATATTACCTGGTTGTCAAGTCAACAATGTGTTCAAAATGGTCAACATTGCAACTGAGAGTCACACTGCGCATAAACCATTTGCTCATATTCAGAAATTTCACTCCGTTTTGGAGAGTCACCTCATTAAGTGAAAGGACACAGAGTTAAAAACAAAACGAAACAAAACAAGACATTCAAGTAAACAGCGACAACCAAATACTTTGAAAAAAGTTTTTGTAAACTTGTCATTCTACAGGGTTTTGCAGCATTGTTAAATTCATTACTCATGGACAAGTACACGCTGGTCGCAACCCCTCGTGACAACCTGCCACGTGTACATGTACGACATAAAGAGACAAGCTCGGTGAAGTGATCTACCCCTTCCCACGTGCCTCATCAGGTCCTCGTGTGTTCAGTGTTATCATTCCCCTTCATGGAACAGAAATCACTTACAGGTATCTTTGTAAAGACAAAAATGGACAGAGTCCGTTGGACAGAAAGTTAGTTGGTTATTTCCATCTGCAAAGTAGTTTCACAGCGAAATAAATCTACAGCGGGCCAGCTGGGATCCACAGGACTTTGTTTTGTTCTTGATCGACAGTTGTCATAATCTGAGTGCAAATGCTTGAAAGGGCTCCTCCCTGGACAATGCCTGGAGAAAAAGACACAACCCCCCCCAACAAATGAGACTGGAACAGTTACAACTAATTATGAAGAGCGGTCTTTTGCATTTTTCTGCAAAGTGTTTATCAACAGATCAGAATTAATCTACCCAATTCAATATTTGCCAGAGGCATGACTCTATTAATACAAGAAAAAGAATAAACAGAGCAAAGAGGTCAAGCATTCAATATACAGTTTCTTCTGCTAGCTCTTAAAACAGCCCAGGGAAGTCGCAGAACTGACGGCTATAATCAACTAAGACAACTGTTTTGTTAGAGGCCTCCCTGTACTATTTTCAGAGGCATCAGGTGGCAAAGTTTAAGTCTAAAGATGGTCAGAACCTGCTATAATAAACCTTCTCTGTTCAGCACGTGGTGTTAAGAGTTTTATATTTATGTGGTAATATACATAGAGACTATAGCTGTAGCAACTAGACACTATTTACAAATATTAGAAGTAAATTATGAGGCAGCTCACAGATCCTTGAGCTAAATAAAACAGCGGCGGTTGCTGCTCCAATTCTTATTGTCAACTACATTTAAGGAACAAAAGGCCAACAGGAAGCAACTCCTGAAAATCAATTCAGAGGACAAATGGACATCTTGCATTCTACCCTTGCTAAACGTAACAGTCATAAAAAGTAAAATGCCAACACTGACACAGGAGAGGAGAAGGTACTAGTTTTAAGACTTAAAAAGTGAGGAACCTCATGACCTGAGAAATGTGTCAGCAAAGACTCGGGCCTCAGTTGCCACTAATGTTGGAAAAACATGAAAAATCTTAAAACACTTAAGGCACAATTTCCTTTTCTGAAAAGACAGAATTTGATCTCACATAAAATATTACTTGACTCTGCAGTGCATACTAGAGTTAATGATTTCAGGTGGGTTTGGACACAGAACACAGTAACCATCAAGGCCTATGAAAATTGTCAAACAGCAGTGAGGAAGTGATTCAGATCACACGCCGTGCTCACAACTCACTACAGGAAACAAAGCCCACGTGAAAGAGTCATTAGTCAAAAAATGTACTTCATGAAGCAGCCACAAAGCTCAGGTCTGTCATACAGCTTCATGAGGAAGGTACCATGTCCAACATGCCTATCTACAGGCTTACTTTGTGCACAACATTATAATTTCAACAAGTTTAAATGTCAATGAAGTTTGAACACCCATTCTCTCGAACTACCACCATCTGGGAATGCTGATGACAGCTGGAGTCAGCTGTACTTGGCACTAACAGAGGGAGGTCCTGCTCACATGGCATGTTGAGAAGATACACAGAGTACTCTCTTGGACTGAGTGTTACTTTCACTATCAGGGTGAAACTGAAATGCAACAAATGACTTAACAAGGTGCAGAAGATAACATGCAGTGATGCAACCTGGCCATGTGCAGGTCAAGTTCTGTGAAGACTTCGTATGAACCATTCTAATTAACACTTCTATGGCTATTACATACCAGGCAACTGACTTGAGAATGTGCAGCTTCTCTCAGGATGCAGTGACACAGTTCTACACTAAATACATCCCCCTTCCCTCCCCCGTGCTTGGCAGGTATGCCTCAAATTATTCTTTAAGAAACCCATTGTTCTGCGGATGAAAAGGTGGGGTTTGATTGGGTTAGTGGTATTTTGGGGGGGTTGTTTTGTTTTTTTCTTTTTAAGTTTTGTTGCTATTCACATCCAGATAGCGAAAATTTTATCCTCACTCTTTTGAATGTGTGTGGAACCACATGAAAATACACTCTGAAATAAGCAGAAACAGTCTTGAAATACAGTTTTCTTTGGTAAAAATACAGTACTTACTATCTTGAGGTTTTCTGTCCCGGTAAAATAAAACACCAAACCATGAATTTGCCAAAAATGAAAGCAGAATAAAAAAAACAGTGCTCTTTGAAGGAACACAGAATCTTTTACAGTGTAAATGGATTAAATTTCCACTGTGTTCCTACTGAAATGTTAATTAAATACTAACCTGTAAAGTATTTGCTATACTCTTGTTCTATTTTTTGAGCTGTCTCAAACTGTTCTTTGGAATGTTTTTGTGTAACTTTGTCCCTCAGGAAGATTGGGTCTTTTTGCTCTCTGCAAAAAAAAGAAAGAAAAAAAGAAGAAAAATGTATAAGAGTATTTTTATTTTTTTTTAATGGACTCGAAATGATTACCTCCAGTTGGGTGCAAGTGAAAGTCTAATTAATTTGCAAGCATAGTTTTGTGCATAGAGTGCCATCTACTGTGTTTCAGCAGTATCAGCATAGTCATTGGGATCATTTCAGTGCTAACAAATTTATTTGCTATCAGACCAAGACAGTATTCTCAGAGACTGGGAGGCAGTTGAGGGGGGAAAAAAATGTATCTTTTTCCAGTTTATATGAATTGCATGGTCATCTCATATACACTCCAGTACTCCCTACACAAAGCTGGGCTCAAGTACCAGTTGTTTAAGGCTTGAAGTAACAAGCATTGAGCAAAATAGAGTATTACAGAGACACAGTATAACAGAAACACATTTTTGATACTACTGCTTTTCTTTTATACAAGCTGTTGGAAATAAAATGAGAAAAAAATATAGAGAAATACAACTAGTGAAAAATAAAAATTTAATTCTCATCAAGGCTTGTAACGCTCTCCTCCAAATTTGACTTTGGGCTCCCAAGTAGGGGATTCTGTTTAAAAGGAAGCAGAATTCATAACCAACTAGTAAGGTCATAGAGATAAGTACTGAAACAATATAAGCATAGTTTCTTATAGGATTGAGAAAAGAATCACAATTTTATTTTATAAATAAAAATAAAAAATCACTACTGAATGAACCTATCACTGCTGTGTAGCATCTCAGAGAATGGCAACAGAACCTGTGCTACATTAAAAAGGCTGACTGGAAAAACCTTTGGTGCTCGTAACAGGCAGAGACAATGTGCTACTGCATCTTATTTTGATGACTGCTAGAAATCCTTGCTTGTCTAGTTCAATCGCTCTCTGTCACTTCCCAAAAAAAGGGCAATAGCTGTAATGGTCACCATTCCATTGCCAACGGGACTCGTGACAGTCCATTTATCATTCAAGTGCATGATTCTAGAGCAGTAATGAAATACACCACGTTGCTTTATGTCTTGCTTCTACTTCCAAGTGGTGTTACTTATCCTATTTATTAAATAGATAGTCATCAAATTTACCTATAAGTCAAGAATATAAGAAGTCTTCAACTTTCAAAATGAAGATAGCACAAGTGTAAGATCTTGCAACAAAACTGTTTCTTAATCCTTACGTTGGGAGATTATGTCACTTCTTGCCATATCAATCTATCAAAATGCATGAAGGTTTACTCAAACATTAGGGGAGGGACTGGGGTATTTAAGTTCCGTGTTCGGTTCCTGGCTATATTTGAGCAGGAAATTCCCGATTACTGAAAGAGCACGGCTGGAGAAGACCACAGTATGTATGGTTCAGGGCAAAAAGGGACTTCCCTTGCTGCTTTCACTGGAGAAGGAAGGTGGGAAAGCTCAGGTTACAAATCAATTGGCACTGCATTCACACACTTGGCCCTGCTGAGAAGATGAATAGCTCTTTGTCATGGTCACCACATAATCCTCAGTGGATCTCACCCATCCCTGTCTTAGGGGTTAATACAAAGGTGAGCAGGAAAGATCCCAGTGCCTCCTGGAGTACACACAGTTTAGTCTACATTGTTTGATTTCTTTGGAAGATTTACTCAATTGTCATGCAACCAAAAAGGAAATTAATACCATTTACCTCACAGCGCTTTTTATGAGGATTAATTTCCACATTTTAAAGAGATTTAAGATGACTAGGATGAAAGAAACAATAAAGGTAACAAGTTTAGTTTAAGCTAAAATAAACATCCCTGAACTATACCCCTCACAGACTTACTTGATTTGTTTAGCATTTTTGTAGCGAATAAAAATTACAATAGGGTAGATATGAACACTGTGGAGCCGTTCGATGGCATGAGGAGCGATGTCAAGCAGACAATGACAATCCTAAGATCAAATGTAAATGCAAAACACTCATTCAGTTAAAGAGCACAAGCACACATGCAAATCCCCCATTTCTTCCCCTACTTAAATCATAGTAACCCAACAGAATTTTCCTACACATTTAGCATTTAGGGGCTACTGAGTAATTTTTACCCAAAGGATTTATAACAAAAGACAGAAGATGAAAAACTGCAAGAAATTCCATTCATAGTACCAAAAGCATGAATTGATAGAAGTAAAAGTATTTGAAGAACTAATGAAATGAAAACTCAGATTGAAATATTTTCAGTAACATCTTTCCAAATTTAAATATTCATATTCATTTTCTCTTTCAGAAGTAATAAGCAAGCATAAGACTTTTTGTGGGGTTTGAGAGAAAACTACAAGCAATGTACAGATTTTAATTACCATCTGTCTCCAGGATTATTATGATGTTTATATTCTATGTGACTGTATTAAATGAAATAGTTAAATAACCTAAATCCTCGTTTGGGAGGACAGGGGGTGGAAATTATGGAGTCTTAGAAAATAATTTCTAACTTTACTTAATAAAGCTGTAAAAGAATATGATCATGCTTAGTTTCTACAAAGGTAAGCTTGCATAAAATAATCTTTAAACAGTTACATGCCAAAGTGAGGCCTCTTATTGTACTCAGTGGCCTGGAGAACAATTCTCTGAATGTCTTAAAGGAGGACAACCCTAAGGTCATCTCCAACTCCCCAACACAGCATGACCATATACTGCAAATGGTACAAAGAACTCCAGCATTCCAAGTGACTCACCTTTTCTGTTATCTCTTTTATTGAGGCTACAGTTGTCACATCAAAATGTCCACTCCTCCGTTTGTAATCGATAAATAGACAATCCTTCACACCCCGCTCAATGGCTTGTTGGGAAGCTTTCATAACCTCTGTTTCATAGAACCAGAAGAGATCCACTGTCATTACTGTTCCTTAGGTATAGAAGGTGGCTAACAGAACAGTGTCTGCAAATTCTAATTCTTGGGGTTTTTTTCCATGTTTGTGCTACCATTCAGTTCACTTACGTAGACGTTACTGGCAAGAAGAAATTGCTTATATTTGCATACTTACCAAGAGGACATCTACAAAATTTTCCAGGGGATTCTTTGACCAACATGTCTTTCACAGCATCAAGTAAAGGTCCTAGAATAAGGACAGGCCTAGGAGAGGTACAGTCCACTTTCTGTACACGCTGATACGCCAGACTTGCAGAATCTACATACACAGAAGATTTATTTATAAAAGTATAAATTATTTTTGTGGCATTCCTCAGATAAGCAGAAGAACCCTAACAGTAATTATGAAAACAGCTCCTTTGCAAGAGATAAGGGCCTTGACAAGAACAAAAAAACGCTCACTAGCTATTATTGCAATTTCTTCCACATGACAGCTTAAAATAGACATTTCTTTCTAATTGAACCTGGTGCTTCTCCTCCCTGCCCTCACACAAATTTTAAAACAATTCCTATTTTTTAAAATCATTCCTATTTTTTAAAATCATTCCTATTTTCTCCTAGAAGTGTAAACAAGACCTAGTATTTGGTTCCTTTGGATTGGCTTGTTGAGCTCTGCCAAGGAAGTAATCATTGTAACCAACAACATTTTTGTAGAGAAATGAAGAAACAGAAGCAAAGATTTTTGAGTGGAGCCCAGGAAATCTGTCTAGACTAAGCAACCTGGACAGAAATGGAATAGTTTAAAGGAAGATCAAAACCATGCATGAAAAAGCAATCCTCCTCTGGAAATGAAACAGTAATACTAATAGGTCTAGGAATAAACTACCAAAAAAAAATTATTTTAAACACTCTGGCTTGTTATTTAATACTAAAAAAATGTAATTAAAAGTAATGTATGTGATGGGACATACGATCATCATTTGTATTCAGACCAACCAGAAAGCAACATTATTCATTGTGTCATGCTGCAGCTGTTTAAAAATGAAAAGTAACGAAAGGGAACTCCCTTCCAGGAATAACAAAGGTACTTGCCATCCAAGAAAGGAATTGAGTCTGTACTGATTGTATCAAGAGCCAGTAAATCCTTTCCATCTTTGGAACCACTTCGCTTGTGTTTATGCTTTCTTCTGAAGAATGACCTCCGTGCTGCTGCGGACAATGTCTTAGATGAGCTGTTTTCATCTTTAGCCTCAGACATGCTGTGTCTCCTGTAGAATTCCTGATCCATCCTATAATGAAACAGACTAAATGATTGGTATTTAAACTAATCTTTTATAATTTGTTCAACAAACAATATCACCACTTCTAGAGCATACTGGAAATGCTTGTCTCAAGCCTTAGCCTGCATATCTTCATGATGGAAAATAAGTCAGAAACAAATGTTAAGATAAATGAAATAATAAGCATCGGAAGACCTCACACCACCATCAGCTCCTCAAGATTCTTATAATATTGTCATGGTTTTCGCTGGGACAGAGTTGACTTTCTTACTAACAGTTGGTATGGAGCTATATTTTGGATTTGGGATGAGAATGGTGTTGATAGCACATTGGTGGGCTTGGTTGTTGCTGAGAAGTCAAGGCCTTTTCTGCTCCTCACACCTCCCTGCCAGCGAGTAGGCTGGACGAGCAGAAAAAGTTGTGAGGAGCCACAGCTGGGACAGCTGATCCCAACTGACCAAAGGGATATCCCATACTGTATGACATCATGCTCCGTATGTATAAAGATGGGGGACCAAGAAGGAAGGGGGAGACATTCAGAGTGATGGTGGTTTGTATTCCCAAGTAACCATTATGCATGATGGAGCCCTGTGTTCCTGAACACCTGCCTGCCAACGGGAAGCAGTGAATGAATTCCTCGTTTTGCTTTGCTTGCACACATGGCTTTTGCTTTACTTATTAAACTGTTGTTATCTCAACCTATGACTTTTCTCACTTTTACTCTTCTGATTCCCTCCCCCGTCCCACCAAGGTGAGAGTGAGTAGCTGCTTGGTGCTTAGCTGCCAGCTGGGATTAAACCACAATAGTCCTTTTTGGCACCCAATGTGGGGCATGACGGGTTGAGATAAGGACAAACCTGATCAGAGCACATTAGAACAAAATTGTCACCCGTGTTCATTGTACTGGGTTGACAGCCACAATGCTGTTTCTCTTGGGGTTGTGTTTTGTAATACCTTACCCTGCTGTGCTGTTTATCAACCCTGGAAAATGGGTCAAGACTCCCATTTTGCTGTGCTTTGCAGTGCGGGTTTACGATAGGATGAAGTCGCGTGTGCTGCGGCTCTACTTGTTAATGATGAAGAGCAATGAACGAGGTGAAACGGCAGCGGCTGTTCCATCTCCGTACTTCGGGAGCCGTCTAGTGGAAACTTGTAGTAATTACACTTTTTACCTTTTCTTGAAGAACTAATCTGTGGGGGAGACTCTTTCACCTCCCTCTTCTCCTCCAGGCTAATTACAATGGCGTTGGAGAACCCTGAGTACCCTGGGGATGCTCAGACCAGCATGATTCTATTGCTAGGTGCTGCATGGCTTCTGGATGTGCTTCAGATCTTGCTCAGGGGTAACCCATGACAAAGACAAAGAGCAGGAAGGCACAGAGGGCAAAACCCTCCAAGGCAGAAGCAGTAGCATGCACCTAATTGCCTGAAAAGTCAACCTTGCACAGAAGTGAAGACCCCATTCTTTCTATGAAGCTGCACGTTATATTCACCCTTACAAATAACTTATTAGCAACCCAAAATGACAGTTTTATTTTATATGAGCACAAATATTTTGGCCACATAGCACATGTAAAATGTAGTTGGCTATACTGTCCATCTTCCAGTAACAAGCTTATCAATGATGTCTATGGGTCTGTATGTATATATTGTACTTCCATACATTCCACGTAGTACCATTGTCTCACTGCCAGGATGAATTTTGAGTTATGACATGGAGCAAAGACTATTAGAAGAAAAGGAAACCAGAAAACCAGTAATCTTAAAATGAAAAAATATTTTAATCACTGAGTGATAACTAATGTGATTTCAGTAACAAGGTAAAAAATTTAGCTCCTGCACACTCCTATTAACTGCTCTATCAACTGTAAGGGATTATGGTGGATACAGAGTCCTACAATAACTAAATAACTAGTAACTAAATAACACAGATAACTAAACCCACTGATGCTTCCCAAGAATGACTGTGACAAGCTTGGATTCAAGGATATTTTTCCTGTGGTTACTGTCACTTTTGTTATTGAATTATCTAATCACAACATTGATCTATGTATCATTTCCATTTCTAGTTTACTGTTTAGTAGTACTAAAAGGAACTTGATAGAGCAATATATTTAATTCCACATTATTAAAATACATGTCCAAGAGTTAGTATCTCCCGGAAAAAATAGAAGCAAACCTACATAGAAGCAAGTCATACTTCTAAAGAGTGTAAGATAAATACGGTAACTGAGGTCACTCACATATATTTACTTGGAATCTGTCCTCTTTCCAGCTTCTGAGCGTTCTCATCAAGCTGCCAAGCCATCCAGCAACCAAAGTTTCCCTGTGGCAGAGTGTCATCAACATACAAAATGTCATCCTTCTTAAAGCTTAAATCCTGTTCCACCTCTGCCAGACGGTCATAAAGTGCTCTGGAAAGGAAGACATCAATAGGCTCTGCAAATCATCTCCATCAACTCAAGGGAAGAACATGCATACTTATTAAAAAAAAAAAGTTAACAGATTAGTGGCACACACCACATTTCAGGAGCACACAAGTTTACAGCAAAACATGCAGACTTCTAATGCTATAGATTGTGTACTCGCTGTCAGAGACTAGCTGGATAAATTAGAAAACTTTGAATTTAAAATTGTGGTAAGACTGATGTACTATCTCTCTCATGATGGCCAATATATTATCCTAACAGCCTTATACTGTCATTACCGGTCACGCTCAAATACCTGATATAGAATCCATCTCCAGGAAGCTCTTTTATCTTGTTAAACTCTTCTATTCTGTATTGAGTCTTTATTTTGATGTTTTCTCCAGGCTTCAACATTTCAAGATAAGCTTCCTCAGCTGTTTTATTTCGCATATCAATGGACCCATACTGCAAAACACAGAAACCCTTAGGTGTGAATTTGTATCTTAACAGGCAATAGAACTAGGTGAGATAGAAAAACATGCAAAATGACTTTGTTTTTCCCACTGACAGGCCCGATATACAAGTAAATCTTGCCACTTAACTCTAATACAGTTTGTACCTTAAAATGTCTAGCAGGAGATTGAGATATGGGGGTGGAAAACAAAATACACAAGTGAATGCAGTAGACACACACAACAAGAGAAAGTCTGCACTTCTTTAAATAGTTTTCAAAGTGTAAGCTGAGAATCCTAAAGTTCACACTGGAAAGAATTTAATATTTTTAGGGAAAGCAAGTGGTCTGAGGGAAGTTAGAAACACAGTTACAAATCAAAATCTCCATCTGGATAGTAGAGGCACAACGGGAGAGTCTCAGTCCTCAGTCTCAATGTTCAGTTGTACCTGAAAAGCTCATAAACACGTACGTGTTTACCACCTTAACAGTCCTGCCAAGTAGATAAATAGTCTCATTTCAGACACAGAAAGCAGAGTCAAAGACATATTGCACAGCTTTCCCTAAACTCTTATTAGAATTTCATAGTGGTAAGATCAATAATGTTCCCTGTTTTGCAATATCTTCCATATCCTTGCCTTTCTCCTACGTACAGTTACTGGATTCAGGGCTTCTGACTTAGATGAGGAGAGCAGGTGTTCATAATTCCAAGCAGACATATATTAGTCCTTCAAACCCGTGGGCAACTTCTGCTCTCAACAGTGATAGCTCTCCAGGTCCACATCATCCAGCTCTTCATGTGCCACAGTCAGAATAAAGGTTATGCATTCTCACCATTTTGACTTGGGTTTTGTGGCAGGAACTCAAGATTCAAAAAACACCTCCCATTGCGAGACAGTACAATTCTTTGTAGAACTCCCTCTTTATATCATTCTAGACATTCTGTAAGTGTGCTGTATTTTCTTATTAGCTTACCTCAAGTATCATGTCACCCAAGACTAGTCCATCAGGTCCTTTTGCTGGGCTATCATCATCTACATCTGAGACAAATATTCCATAGAGGTTTCCACCACATATCTGGATCCCAAGATCCACTTGGGATTTTTTAACAACAACAATTCTAGGTTCTGGGGTCCTTTTGTTTGTGTCCACAGGGCCCCTTTTGAGAGGAAGAAATAACACATGCACTTCAATTTAAAAACTTGTGTTACATACAATCAACTAGTCATCCAAAGAATATATGTTTAGATAACTATTATTCAAAATAGGTCACCTACAGATACAGTCTTCTAAGACAAACGCCATGTTCCTTGCAGACCTTTTTAACTAAACCAATCTTGTAGTAAAGTCTCTTGATTCCTTGCAGAGCCCATTTTTTAAAAACAGTCTGAAAACATGTACTTTTATAGCGGGACACACTTAATTTGAATGCTCGCTTTGTTCAAGCAGACGCAGCATTCACAGAAATACACTTGTTTTTAAATACCCTTCACATCTACCCCGACCATTTGGTTTCATTAAGGCAAAAATTTTACTGTTAATACCTTAAGGAATTCCGGGGACTTGTAGTTGGCGTAGTTTGTTTGGATGGGGGTGTCATTGTTCCTTCATCCTGTTCACTCACAGTATCGATTACGGAATGATTGTCAGGTGTTGCAGCTCCACTGCCTTGAGGGGTGGAATGATTACTCACAGGTTCTAGGCGAGAACTAAGAGGGGGAAAAAACAAAAAAAAAGAATAAAAGAGTTAGCATTTCACCAATGCCAAATATTTTCCACACGAAGTTTTAAATTTGGCTGTAGATCAAGTTTAAAGTAACTAAAAAGCCCCAAACAGCATGCCAAATAACATATGTTCACCATAAGTCTAAGAGAAAGATAAAGCTCAGTTTCGCGGTGTGATCATTCATTAAAATGCGATGGATAATTTCACTAGGTCATACGCCTTCTCTAATTAGTTTCTGGAAACTTCAGCTATAAAGAAAAGTTAAAACCTATTTGAAGTACTAGAATCTCTTAATCCTAGGAAGAAGGCAACTTTGGCTGTAGTTTAACGTATCTAAGGATTATGCCCAAATAAGAAAGAAAATATAGAAGGTGCATCAAGCATTTTTCTTTTCTTTTTGACAAGCATGTATTCATACATTACTTTCTAAGCAATCACAATTCTTATAAGCACAAATGTGCTGCTATTTGCAAATAATTACCTGTACAGAGGTTATCTACTAGCTAGGTAACTGCATGGATCAGAGAGCCAGCTCCACTGCCTTGAGGGGTGGAATGATTACTCACAGGTTCTAGGCGAGAACTAAGAGGGGGAAAAAACAAAAAAAAAGAATAAAAGAGTTAGCATTTCACCAGTGCCAAATATTTTCCACACGAAGTTTTAAATTTGGCTGTAGATCAAGTTTAAAGTAACTAAAAAGCCCCAAACAGCATGCCAAATAACATATGTTCACCATAAGTCTAAGAGAAAGATAAAGCTCAGTTTCGCGGTGTGATCATTCATTAAAATGCGATGGATAATTTCACTAGGTCATACGCCTTCTCTAATTAGTTTTTGGAAACTTCAATTATAAAGAAAAGTTAAAACCTATTTGAAGTACTAGAATCTCTTAATCCTAGGAAGAAGGCAACTTTGGCTGTAGTTTAACGTATCTAAGGATTATGCCCAAATAAGAAAGAAACTATAGAAGGTGCATCAAGCATTTTTCTTTTCTTTTTGACAAGCATGCATTCACACATTACTTTCTAAGCTATCACACTTCTTATAAGCACAAACGTGCTGATATTTGCAAATTATTACCTGTACAGAAGTTATCTACTAGCTAGATAACTGCATGGATCAGAGAGTAGTTTTTGGAAAGCCTAGCCAGCCTTACCTTGATCGTGAATGATTGCCAAGCTGATACATGTGGGGGTTATACTGAGCCAGAATTGTAATGGTGTCACACTGCTGCCCAATGATTAGTCGAGCCTGTTGCTCTGTAGCATTTCTCAAATTTATTCCATTAAACTACGGAAAAAAAAATGCACAAATCAATATGTCAAATTTTCAGATGAAAACTAGCAAAATCATTCTTTCAGTCTCCTAATTAGTTTAATGTCTAAACGCTGACTTTTTTTCCACTGAGGTAAACAGCAGGATGGAAATGCTGCTATACAATGATTCCTAAGGTTTACTCCTTGGAAGGAATCACTGTAATTATAAAATATTTGGTAACCTGACTGTGAGTTTAAAAAACTTTTTACTACTGAAAGACATATGTGTTCTGAGCTGTGTTATGATCTGATGTCACTTATTAAATTTAAGTTGGTTCAAATCACAGATCTGAATAAATTCAGGATTTAAAGATAAATTCAGATCCATGATCCATTCAGGTCTGTTGTAGTATCATCCACACACTGTGCAACAAGATGCTTTAACATATACAAGCATGAGCAGATCCAACATTTACAAAGCAGCTTGCTCCTCCACATGTTTATCCAATACCGTAGGCAATATTGTAGCTTATCTACAAGCCTACCTGAGTATTTTTTGAACCAGGTACCTCAGGTAATGATATGGCACAGCAACAGCAGCATGAAACTCTCTACAAGCCAGCTGCTTGAATATTTACTCACCTTATCAGGCAGAGTATGGTGTTGGGACTATATTGTTTTAAGTACCAAAACTAGCTAGCTTAAAATTTACTTATATCTATATAAGATGCAGATCTACCATCAAAAGGCATTAGTTTATGACCAAACCTGATAAAAGGTCACAGCAATCACATTTACTAAAACATTACAATACTGAGTACCCTTTGCTGCATCTCACAGCACACAAGCTTTCACAAGATACTAATTTGGGGAAGGCAGTTCTGGCTGGATTCATAGGAACTGATTCATTAAGCCATAGGAATAGTAAGCAAACAATTACCTCTAGTAACTGATCACCATACTCAAGGCCAGCTTGATGGGCAATGCTCCCACCTGTTACTTTAGAGACAAATATTCCACCATTTTCTCCGCTCACAATGGAAATCCCTAGTGGCTCAGAACCCTTCTGCACTTTAACATGTCGTGGCTCTTCCATGTAGGGCCTTTTAGAGGAGATAGTTAAAACTGATTTGGACAAAATTGCACTTGAACCATCACAATGTCAAAGTTACATGCAATACTTTATGTCTGTCTGAACTGTAATAATACAATAGGTTTAAACAGTTACTTTAAAAAAAAACTCCTGTCAATTGTCTTAAATGCATTCCTTTAACACCATGCAATGTACAGTGGCAGAAGTAAATGTATACCAGGTACATGACTGCTTTAAAACAATACGGTAAATATGAATTATAAATAGCACGATGGTGAAGCTGGTAGGAAAGAAGCTTCCAGATGCATATTATATAAAAGTAATTGAACCACTGTATATAATATGTCATTTACAAACCATATTACAGAAAGGTATGTTACAAATATAAATGCTGGGAGTCTTTATTGCTAGTGAAAATAAACATCATAAATAATGCGGTGGTAAACCAAAGGACAATAATGCACAAATATCAGATTTCATATTTGTATGCAGGGAAACATAAATTAGTAATGAAAATTAAGCAGTTGCAAACTCAAGCCATTAAGACAGCAGTTTGCATGGTAGCATTACAATTACCATGCAAATTCTCCTCAGGGCAATTATCCAAACATGTAAAATAGCACAAAGTGCGCGATACTGCTCGAGAAGGACAACCTTATATCAGGCCAACCTCAAACTCCTTAGTGATGAGAACCTAGGCCTAGGAGCCACAGGGATTCTCAGAAAAGACCTATTACGGAACAGATATCTGAAAGATGTAGAAGATTTGAAAAGAAAAGAACACTTAGAAAAAGACACACAGTAGTAAGACACTAGTAAGTATAACAAGAGACTGGCTTATACAAAAGAAATCCCTAACACATTCCCCTGTCCTCCCCCCATAGTTAGGATGTCCCCACCTGTACAAACAGAGCTGGTCCCTTCATGGTGTGCATAAACAAAGAGTAGCCTCCTAAAAAGTGCTGCTTTGTATTATTCTGAACTTAATAACGTCTCCACAGCAAAAGGCATCATTAGATATTAACAGCTGAGCTTGTTCTGAATGCATCAGCTTGGGTACTAGGTGTGATGTATTTTTGTTTTAATTGCATTTTATTACATTTGACATGCATTAACCATTCCCTAAGTTGTGCCAACTGCTCAAACTATTTCAGTTGTGCTGTTCAGAGACCAGATGAGTTAACTGGACTTTACTCACTGCTACTAAATGTGAGCCAGACTGAGGGAAGGTATTTTTGGAAAAAGCAGGACTTGGGGCTGTGGGCAGAGGGAAGAGGACATCATTTCGTAATTTAAGCTTGTTGCCAAGCTTAAATCTAGGTAGCTATTTGGTAGTCTTCTGCAGCAAGGGCATAATAGTTTGCCAGCTTATTAATGCATAAAAGCTAAGAACTGGCTGCTGATATGAACGAAGCTCTGGAAGGCAGTAATCTTATAACATCAACATCACTGTTAGAGGTCACGCCCTCAGAGCTTGGCTATCAATGAAATGAAGATAAAGTAGGTTTGCTACCATCAAACTTAAACTGAAGTCCAATTGTTTGTATGGAGCACATCTTAACTAAACTGTGATAACTTCCAGAAAATGGCAATTTATGAACTTTTTTTTTTTTTTTAACTCATTATGAGCATGTAAACCATGATGTTATATGAAGCTTCTTAAAATCATACAATTGATCAAGGCATACTATCTCATTAAAAACCAAAATTACATCTTTCTGAACTTTACTGATTGTACCTTTCTGCTTTCTGTCTACCACATGAATTTTTAAATTTGTTCTGTTTGTTTTGGATTGGAATAAAAAAGAATCAAACCCATACAAATTGTACAGGATCATAGAATTCTACTAAATACAAAATGAAAGGTAACTAGTAATGCATGCAGTAGAGAATCAACAATGAAGTAAAACAGAATGATAACATCAAAGAGGTGTCTTACTTGATAAGCAGTGTTACTAAAATCAAGTGAAGTGCACTCTTCTGTAACTTTCAGACTGCCTGCCAGAATCGCTAAACACTGATTAGAAAAAAGCCTTAACTGATCAGATCTTTTAATTTTCATTTAAATTAAAATAAACAGAACAAACAGAAACATTGATTATTTTTTTCTTCATCTGTACTGCTTTTATCTGGGGAAAGGCCAAGCGAGTTACTTGTATTTTGTGGGGAACAGAAAGAATTATACAACCAAATAACCATTTAAAAATGTTATCTAGGCACCTTCAAACCTCTTCTCGGGATAGACTTAAATTAGCCACTTCCCTACATTAAGAACTGTTTGCATTTGTAACTTTTTTGTTTTGCTTTTAAAAAACAAAACAACAAACCTCAGAATTATATTCTTTTTAGAAAGTCAATTCAGACTATGGTTTATACATATGCACAGCACGAGTGAAGGGGCTGGAACCTGACTGCACTTCAACTGCATGATCAGCTTTAACAGAAATCCTTATTTCCCAGAGATCAGAACATTTATCTTGTGCTCAGAGATAAAAAGTTATAGGGGTGTCAAAAACCTAGCTTTATCAGCTGAACATTATACATCATTAGCCATGTGAATGAGGAAAGAAATTCTGACTTCGAATTTGCAAGTGACAATTAGAGGAACATTTATATGAGGACACAAATTGAGTACACGTAGTACAAGTCACACTGAAGTAAGAAAGAATGAAAGTTCACAAAAACCTTTTTAACATTCCCTTTCAAAGTAACATTGTCCTTTGTACACAATATACATTCTATAGTTACTACAACAACTTAGTTATCGATTCTTTAAACGAGACAAAAGTTTCATGTAACATTTTATGAGTAACTTTTTATTACTACCAGAAAACGTAGAATACAGAATATCCTCATTACTTTATCATTCGTAATTTTTATGGTCAGTCTTATTACATAAATCAAGCAACACAAAGGAGTCTTGAAGTCCACATAAATGAAATCTATTCCAACACATCATAGCTCCTTTACAATGCCAGAATGGCATTCAGCTGCCTTACTACAAATAAAAGCCTGATTAAGATTTGTGTCTTGCTGTTCAATGCTTTGAATTCATGCAAACTTTCTCATGTAGTCAGTCTAGCCAGATCACGATAAAATGAAATCAGATGTCCAGGACTGATACCGTAAGCAGCACATCTTGAAAATATTTATCATGAAATATAGAAAGTTGTTAAAACACAAAGCTTATGTTTTTAAGAAAGCTGTCACATCAGGTTTGAATTCTGCAAGCAGCTACACGTACACTTTATGCTATCACTAGCAGCGGTGCAGGTGCAGCCAAAGGGATCAGTCACAGTGGTAAAATTGCATCTGTACATATGGATATGCTCTTGCACAGCTATGCCCTCAATTTTTCATGTTATCTGGCTAAATTGAATCAAGGCACAATGGTTAGAGCTCATATTCTACAATGCTAAGGCACCTGATATTTAGCTATCAGATGTCACTAGGTTTTCATTTTATGTAGTGTTACAGAACAAGCACCTGAGGTAGTTCAGCTGAAGGGGTTTATTCCAATTTAGACCACTCTTATTTAGCATGGCCATTAAGCTAACATGGAAGAAATACAACCCTATGAAATTCCTTCATTTTCTAAACTGAAGAATCTAGTCTTCAGTTTTGAAGAAAAAAATACCACAGAGACCTCTTAAGACACTTTGTGAAGAAATTTAGAGCAGATGAGATGCACCTCTGCATCTACATATTTGTCATTTAAATTAAACGTTCACCTTCCTTCAGTCCAATAAACAAAAGTACAAAATTTCCTCAGACATGTTTGTATTAAAAACAATAACGTGGGGACCTTACCTATCTTTTCTACGTTCTCCAATAGACACTGGGCTAATAGAAATCCTAGGCAACGTAGAAAGGGAGTTCTGAGACTGGCTGCTGGCGAAGGACGATGTTTCCAAGTTAAGAGGCGACTGCGGAGGAGTTATCAAGCTGGGACTGCTACATTCAGAGTGTGACAAGGAGCCTATGGAAAATCAACAGCTGAGTTTTAGTATCCTGCATCTACACAGACATAGTGAAGGACACCATAAACATCTGAGACAAGCCAGAGGACCCACTGTTCACTAGCACTCTGTTAACCACCTAAGGAGCTTCAGGAGACCAGGTAACCAATTTCAGAGAGTGCAAACTTAGTGTCCTTAATGACTGCATGCCAAATCTGTGCTCTCAAAGTGTGCACACAACTCCTGTCGTTCTCAACAAGGAGAGGAGGTGGCAGACAAGCTACACCATATGCATGTCTGCAAACACTTAGCAGTGCAAAGTTAAAGAAAAATAATAAAAATCAGGGAAGGAGAAGTAAAATAAAAAATCTAATATGTAGGTTTATTTTCAAATTAAATATTTATGTATAGACTTTTCCTTCAGGTATGAGATACCTTATGAAACACCTAAAACACCACCAAAAGCTCAGCATGAATCGTTCAGAGAGACAGGAAAGGGAAAGCTCTGCAATTTCAAACAAGCTTGATGTGACTTCGTTGGCATCTCTTCCCTGGTTATACCCTCTCTGAGTAACGTACTGAACCAGTGCCCTGACAGAAACATTCAGTTTGCCTCCTCTGAAAAAGCTACAGAAAATAAATCTCAAATTACTAATCACAAATGAAAGCTGTCTGTAATAATTATATTTGCCAAGTTTAGAAAAGAAATGCATACATTCCACTGAGGCTACAGAACATTTGAGTTATGATGCCAGTGAAGAGTTGCTTTTTACTGTCATCAGTCTCTGAATTCTACAGCTCTCCAGCACTCCAACTGGTATTTGTACCATGTCTTTAAATATCCTGCACCAAGCAATCCTGAGTGAAGGACTAAAATATTTTCACTGTATTTTCAAAATATAATCTACAATCAGCAATATGCAAAACAATATACTTAAATAATCATCTCACTGTTATAACTTTTGAGAAATCATTCTGTAAGAAAAACTACACCTGTAAACAGCAATGTTTATTCTTACTTTTTTTGTGCACTTTTTCTTTAGTGTGCCACATCCTAGAGACAACTAAGAGAAAAATCAACTTTCATTAGAAAATTGGAGTTTTTTTACCTTTCTGTGTCAAAATAAGAATTTTTTAACCTTAATAAAACTGTCATATCTAGATTTTGGCACAACCTGATTTAACAACTGCAAAGAGTTTGGATTGGTAATACTGAAAATAGTACAAATAAAATTATTTAGGAAATAATTTACCTCTGTCAGACCCCATCATGGACCTTGGGTATCTTGGTGTTAAAGGGATCTTAATTCGTTCTGTTCTGTATTGCAAGTTACTCGAAGAACCTATTTTTACAACAAGAAAACATTACAATGATAAAAGGCAACTACATTGAACAAAAAAAGTACATTTAGATTCTGCTTCTTCAATGAGCATTGAAATGGCCTCTGAATTTATGCAGAAGGCTTGATGATAACCCTCGTATATATTGTGGTATATCATATTTCTAGTAAAATGTGTGGATTACACAGCCAGTATAAGCAGAGCACAATGCAGTAATATAGTAAATAGACACTGGTCATTCTTCTATGAAATGCATTTTTAATATTTTCCATCAAATGAAACTTAACTTGAAGTTGAAACAACACAATTTACATTAGGACATTAGTCATCCTTGATTTTTTGTTCTCCTTTTCTCTTCTTCTCTCCACCTCACTGAACCTCAAAAGTAATTAGGATGCTCCTCCTGTCTTTATAAGGGTACTTCCAAACAGTAACAGGCACGGAAAGGAGAATCACTCACACAGACATACACAGCATTTTAAAGAAGATGTAAAAAATGAATTAAACACACATACTTCCAGGGAACACCTTTAGTCATAAAACCACAAAAAGTGAAGCAAAGGAACACAGGTTTAAGTTTTGCTACCTATGACAATCCATAACCCATGAACTTAAAGAATTTTCCATTTATTCTTTGTCCTCAATATATAGGAGTCCCACAAGAAATCAATCAGAAAAGCTAGTTACCAAGCCTTGCACTGGATGGTAATGAATTTGAGCCATGAGATGCTCTTGTACGTGAATTTTCAGAGTAGTCATTGGAGTGTTTATGACTTAGGTCCAAACTCAGGCGACCTTGATGCTGGGAACTGTATCAAAAGAAAGGGAGAACAGGGCAGCAGTTAGAACTGGGTAAAGAATCTCAGCAAATAGAAAATTGGCCAACAAAAAATGTTGGTTATCCCTGAGTTACTGAATAAAATGAATGCTCATCTCCTTCCCACCTCCCAATTTTCCCATCATTTTATTAATCAAGATAAGCCAGAGAAAAAACAACCGAGTGTTATGGGGAAAAAAAAAAAAAAAAGGAAGGCTTTATTTGTTTTGGCAAGGACACAAAAAAAACATTAGAAATTAGTTCATTAAAGAAAATGAATTTATTTGTCAATATCAGCCAGAGGAGCAGAGGGAAACCTAATCCATCACTTATTGAAAGACATGAAAACAACTGGCACATCACTTCTACACAATAAATAGTTTTGAGAACGCTGGGTCAAAGTGACACAGAACAGCAGTGTGCTTCCCTCTGCACTGTATAAAACAACTACCAGAAGCAATTTCATCCTAATGAAAACAAAAATGTAAGGAGATATAAATTCCAAAACACCTGGGATGCAGATGCTGATGGCATATTTGGCTGGCGACGGATGGGCAATTGCTGGTGTGAACTCTATGGCTCCAGGCAGTATAGATTGGATTTCTCATGACAGCAGTTACTGCAGGGCACGGTGCTAAGCTCCTTGGGACAGTACCTGCTTCAGGTGACAAAAGTACATTCTTATCAACATCATTAGCATATAAACTACAGGTTTTAAATATATTTAAATATTGACATAATTACATATTGTAACATTTGCATGTATAAACATGTATCTATAAATAAAAATTATTAGCATACAGACAAACACATTATTAAGCACCATGGGACACCTTTTAAGTAGTAAATGCCTATTTAAAACCTGGATTATAATTTTGTAATGATACAGAGTAATAAAGTAGATTAGTTTACCACCTTTTAAGTAGTAAATGCCTATTTAAAATCTGGATTATAATTTTGTCATGACACAGTAATAAAGTAGATTAGTTGATCAAAAAATGAAGTAATTCATTTTCTGTTCTACCTGATCACACTGATTTCTGTGTGAGCTGCTTATGAGTCCCCTCTTCAGCATCTTAGTATCTCAAACACATTGGCAATTAATCTGTAATTTAGGTTAAGATCACAACCAGTTCGGGCACTCAAGATACTCCAATATGTTGCACTTTCTGAACATCAAATCTTTTTCCTTGGAAGTATTTTAGAAGTTCAGCATCTCAAGTTTGGGACACTTCCATGTACTGTTTACTTTCAAAAATATTGGAAATCTTACTTGCTTTAAGTAGCAATAATGTAGCAGTGTAGGATAGGTGACACCTTGTTCACCCCTAATGTATTCAAAACTCCTCTGCACAGAAACCGATGAAATACAAATCCTTCAGGCAGGAGTTGCTCCATTTCCTTAACAATTCTTAAACAAGTTTCATTTCTTTACAGTCCAAAAGCTGAGCAGACCATGTTCAGATTCCATCAGACCATGGAAACACGATTTGTGGGTCATGTTTGTTCCGCATATATCACAACCAAGCCCCAATATTGTCCCCAATAGGGACAACTTCCTCGGGGCATTCCTAGAAAGCAGGAGATGTGTCACTCACCTGCTGACATGCTGCCAGCATACAGGGCAGCTGGCACAAAGCCATCGCTGTGCCGAGCCGACCGCTTTGGGGAATACGGTGCCCATTCCTGGAGCTCTGGAGACAGATGTTCCTCACTGGCTGGAGCATACTTCTGCACCTACAAAATCATAGCCATTTGATTAAAGCAAGCCGGAGACTCAGAAGAAATAAAAATAAAGTGGGCAAATTTTGTAGGCAGTAAGCAACTTCAAACTTCGTAGTATCTACTGCAGAATGTGCTCACCACCACAGTGCTTGTTCCACCTTTATCCTTCAGTGATGCTATTCACTTCTACCCCTTCCTTCTTCCATCTTGCTCCATTATTTCTTTTTATTATTTTATAATCTTTCTAGGCCAATGTTTGCAATTTAACTGTATACTTTCCTTCACAATAAAACATCTAGCATGAAGTTAGGTTTCTCCTCTTAAATACTGCTTTCACAGGACATTTCAACTGTTGTGTCAGCCACTATTGCCTGTGTTTCCTAAAGAAGACCTGGCTAACAAGCCAGAAAGCGTTTTCATCTAAGCCTGTATTTTCAGATATGTGTGGAGCAACTTCTCTTAAACAGAGCAATTCAGAGCTTGGAGCCATCACAACTTCTGTTCTGTACATACTGAGCAGACACCAGTGAGTTGAGAAACACGAGAAATCTCAGTTACTGGCAGTGATGCTGGAGAGAGACAAGTTCAGGGCTCATCATGCAGAGTTTACACACTTGAAACATACAACCAAAAACATGACATTGAAGTACATAATAAGTGAACAATAATTACTGAAAAGGTACTTACAGTTTTTATGACAGCAGTATTTTAATTAAATGAACAGTTACTGAGAGCACAAAGACTATAAAATGCAGATATACCTTCTTAGAACCAATACTTGATCACCACCACAGGTGTATAAGCAGGATGAAAATTCTCTTAAATTTTTCAACTTACCAAAGTACACAAACTTAACTCCGTATATACACAACTATGGAAACTGACATCACCCAATATGGCAACAAATTAACCTACACTCCACACTCTATATACGTATTTTTGATACTATAAACACTGCCTCAGCAATGAATACATGCAGACTGAACACCACTGTTGTGCAGCCTGATGTAGCTGTAGCACACACAGATGATTCGACCAGAGAGAAATTTTCAGAGTGAATTGTGTCCACTCTGAGGCAAAAATCACTTCTGCTCTCTAGTCAACAACTTTAAAGTAACAAGGTTCTGCCTATTTTCTGGGAGGATGGGGGAGAAATTAAGGAAGATTAAAAGAAAAAAAAGAGTCATCACATAACCTTGTCCTAATTTAACCCTAGAAACATAAATTAACTAATATATCAAATAACCTTAAAATCCAGAAATTTCTAAGTCTATTACACATTCTTCCTCTTCACCTCAAACCAACACCTATATGATACCTGCAAAATCACTTGGGCAGTATGTAGAGCCAACTGTAATATGCCCTTATCAATCCTTTCTGGTCTTTTAAATAGTGAGTGCCAAACCCACCCCCTCTGTTCCAGCTAGCAAATTTCTGACATGTTATTCCCCACCTACATGTGTCCTTGTCACAGTTGGAAACTCTTCCCGTACTATAATAATATTACTACAGTTATAACCAGGACAACGTATCTGCTCATGACAAGGCACTATAACATCACATGGGAGTATCAGTGCTAATTGGATCAACCCGATACTCTGTGTAAAGCCAACACCCCTTACTCAAATGTGTTCAACAGCTTGATCTTGTTTTGTTATTATATAGATGCCAAAAGCAGACATTAGAATTTTCCTGCCTTCGCTTCTTGTGATGAAAAACCACAACCACACTGAAAACACACTTTAAGGTTTCTAGCTTTGTGCTTCAATGTACCAAGTTTCTACCTGAAGCGCAGGATTAGGAATGGGCATAGGGGTCATTTTATGCCTCAGTGCAGGAGCTGATTTTGGCCTTGGTCTTTTAATCTCCGGCTCTTCAACTCTTTGAAAGCCAATGTCGTCTTCACAGGATTTCCTTGAGGAGAGATGAGTGCAGTCAATACCCTCCTCCCGATAGTAATGCCCAGCGTTCCTGCTGCGCCCCTTGAGAGTAGCAGAGTCCTGTTTAAGTGCCAAGGAAACTGGAGCCTGGGCAGTGGCTGGGCTGGTGGGCGGTGATCCAGTTGTTACCGTAGACTCTGATGCAGAGCTTGCCTGCTGTTTATGTTTAAATTTGATAGAGTCACTTCTCTTAGGAGGAGTTGGAGGAGTTGAAGCCACTTCGGCTTTTGATGGCTGAGGTGAATGGCCCGTCACCTGATTAGGGGACAGGTACTCCACCTTGGGAGGGGTTGGTGGTCTTTTGAAAGTATCAGGATCAAAGATAGATTTCCTTTGTTTTGGCTTTTTGTAGACGGAGAACTTTTCCGTTTCTGTTGCTGAGATATTAACCATGACTTTTGGCCAGGTACCACCACTATGCTTAGGTCCACGTCCTTTGTCAAACGCAGTCTCAACCATCATGCAGTCAGCTCCTGTAGGCTCATAAGGCAGCCTCCTGTTGTCCAAGTCAACAGCTCCAAAGCCTTGGTCCCCGTATGTCTCTGGGCTGAAGGAGCTGAGACTGTGTTCTGAATTACTGTGGCAACTGTGCACTGTGTTCCTATGAGAGTCTACTCGTAACGTGTTATTGGGGAAAGGTTTATGATCGCAAAATGAACCGCTGCCCTGATCACTCTGGTCCTTCTTGCCATCCATGATGTCTGGATTGAAAATGTCAGTCTGTGTTGAGCTGTTGAGTTTCAGATTTCTTTTATTTTGGGTTTGTATCTCTGAGGCATGAACCCTACAGTTTGATATTTTTTCTGAATCCTTCAGATTTTCAAATATATTTTGACCACTCCAAGATGAACTCTGAGGAAAAACCTGAAACAAAACAAACCCAAACAAGTTATGACCTTATTATGATGGCTGATTTCTGTTTAGTACGAGGCATATTCTAGCCTCCTTGTTTATCTGGCCCTGAATATACACCAACATGCATATAGATATGGCTGGCAATGGTTTAATAAAATCTTGCAGATGCAAAACACAGAACATCAGATAAAATGAAACTTGACAATCTTTTGAAACATTTTCAGAACAATTCCAGAAGGGCATCTCCACATTGTGGCAGAAGCACTGTACTGACAGGGAAGGGACTTACATTCTACTTTTTCCTCTGTTAAGTGATGCCAGTAAGTCATCTCTCATGGCCCATTTTCCCTTGAACATTTTATCTTTCTACTTCCTTAAAGCCTCAAGCTCTCTGAAGCTGGAATTATCACTCACAAAGCCCGTGTGACAGGCCCAGCATAATGGGATTCCAACCTCAATAAGCAAAACAGAGTAAAATTTTTATGGCAATAAGGCTGAAAAAGAAAGCCTTGTACTTAATCCTCATGATAGCCAGAGTTCATTTTTCTGCGCAACTCCCTCCTGACTAAAAGCAAACCGTTCTGCTGTCAGGAGGGAGTTTATCTTTCATGTACAGAACTACTGCAGCTCTGAAGCAAAAACCAAGAAGAAAGAAGCAATTGTGCTGGCAGTCATTTCATGTGACCAGCAAACAAATGGGAAAGAAGTAAGAATAATAAATAAGTTTCATTTCCTACCAGATGCCACAATAGCCTTACTTTGGAAATAACTGTTGAGTTTACCACCAGTGAAACGCATCCAGACAGCCTTATTTTTAGCAGAGATTTTCCCATGCTGATATATTCATTTTTTCATATACTCTTCCCCAAAAAACTAAATTATTCATCGTGACTTCAAGAAAATTCTGAAAATTTAGCTTGTCCCACTCACCTTCATCAGTGACAGGGTAAGGGAATCCCTACAGTTTCGTATCAAAGCTTCACATTCAGTAAGTGACTTATTATCTAGTGCAATGCCATTGATCTAAACACACACACACAAAAAAGAAAACAAACCAGACATCTGTAAATCAAAGGCAGCAGGCAGGGAGCATCTTTAGGCAGCATCTCCGAGACAAGGAAAACACTAGCTTTATATGTATATATGACTAAAGTCTGGTTGACCTTGTCCTGTCTTTTCCCATTTTCCACTAAAAACACAAGCTACGTAACTACAGTTTTGTTATTCCTACTAGAGATACAGTGTAACAACACCTCTTTCACTATATTAGCCTCCATGCATTTGTACATGCAGTAATCACCTGCCATTTCATAGGGGGTCATAAATCAGACAGGTCGTTTAAGGCTGCAAATGCACAGGATAAAACTTCCCCTCCAAAAGTATGACATCTGTGATGTGATAATTTAAAGGCAAGAAACCTTTCATCCAGCCAAGGGATGTCTTTTTGGAACTGACCTTTCCTATTCAGTATACAAATCACAAGTAGCATTATATTTAAGCCAAGTGTGAATAGTAAATCAGTGTCCCTGTCAAAAATTCCCATATGAACTAAGCGTAGCAAATAACCCGCACATCATATTAATCACCCAGCCTACAAACACATCAATTTATAATAAATATTTAGTAAATATACAAAAAGGTGAAATACAGTGAAAGTAAAATATTGGAAAGTTTGGGATCTTAAAGAGTAGCACCAATGATCACACTTCAAAATAGATGAAAAATAAAGGAGAATGCATTCACAAGACTTACAGCAATTATTCGATCTCCCACAGTAAGGGAACCCTCTTTGGCAGCTGGGCTTCCGGGCACAACAGCAGCAACAAATATTCCATTTTCTAGACTGACTCCACTATCTGAAGTACACAAAACAAAAAGGAATTTACTCCTGCAATTGAAATACCTCGCTGAAACAGCATGTCTGAACTGCCTGCACAAGAAAGAAATACAAGTACCAAACCAACTGGATCGCAGTTTCTGAGTACTAAAGAAATAAGAACACAGTGGGGGGAAATAGGGATATATCCCAAAATTTAACATAATCATACAAAGCTGGTGTGCCTGATGGGTTTAACAGTCTTGTTTAGACTCCCAGTAACACTGCAGACAGGCAGTTAATTAGAACTGAGTATTAAAAAAACCTGAAAACAAAACCCACCCAAGAACAAAAAAGAAAACCTGTACTTATCGAATAAAGCCATCATCGATAGCAGCATTCTTAGTTTGCTAAAAACAATTAATGAAAATCCCTGTCTAGGAGGTAGTAACACTTTCAGCAGGATTTCAGCAGAGGCTCAGAACGTGTACCTTTACGTGAAGCCATTTTTGGCTGAACAAACGCGTATCATTTATATACAGCCTTTATAGCTGTTACCTTTATGTCCGGAAACATTGATGTGAAGAGGTGTTATCACTCGCCCACCTAAGGACTTCCTTCTTCGAACCACCATGTTAATAACACCTCCTCCATTTAGAACAGCTTTTATAACTTGTTTTTTATCCTTATTAGTAAGATCGACATCATTTATCTTCAGTAACCAATCATTCACTCTGGCAGATAAACAGAAATAAGCAGATCCGTGTTACAAGCATATTTAGCTGGGCACAGCACATGCATAACATTCATGAAAAGGGATGCAACAGAGCTGATCTCAATATGCTAATCCTTAATTATCTGGAATTCTCCATTCCTGAAAAAGCACTAAATAGGAGCTAAATGAAAACCAGGACTTCTAGTTTGTATTTCCCTAACAAAAGTGTATCCTCAAATCAGTAATGACTACTCTGTATTTAAAAGCAATTATTTGGACAGAGGACACTAAGAACAGGAGCGGGTTCCAAATTATCCCTTGCTCTATTCCTTTCCCCCTGCCCTCCCCCAATAGTTCACCCTCATGTCTTTCCCCAAATTTAAATAAATAGATCAAAGTTTGAGGAGATAATAAATGGAGTAGGCAAGAAACAAAGGAAAAAAAACCCGAACATTCCCAATCCTGGTGAGTTTTAAGGGATGAGTCAGATAGCATTTAATTTTTGTAATGTTTTTAGGCATCGGTGTAATGTGTTTTTCCAACCAACATTAACAGCATACCCATGACCAATGATAAAAAAGAACATGAAAAAAAAAGGAAAAACAAAAGACAGTTTATAATATGCTCATAATTAGTTTATTATGATCAACAAAAGACGAGTATCTTCCAAAGTCAAACCCTACCTTAATCGACCATCAGCGATACTTCCTTTGTCTACTTTGGTAACGAAGATCCCACAGTCTCCAGGGAGGTATGGTTCATTGACACCTTCTGCCACATCAAAACCAAGTGCTTTCAAGTCCATATCGTCCTAATAAATATTATTAACAAGTGACTCAACTGCCCTAGCAACCACTGTGCCCTGTCTCTTAGCAAAAGACATTACTGCATGTCTGTACTATGCACTTATATTTACAGGGTACCTGTACCTGTTTTTGACCAGTTCTTAATATTTCATAGTTCAATATATATGCTCCCAATTCCATTAGTTATTAGGCATCCTCTGGCATTACAACGATCCTTCTCTCTCTCAGACTAACGCAGAAATAATGTAGAAGGGGAATTTCACCAAGGAGGAATAGGAAAGCAGAAGGTCATGCAAGAAAGCATGCTCAGACATGTATAACCTGTTTTAAGGTTTGATACTGGATGTGTAATGAGAGAACACTGACATGTTCACCCAAGGGTGGGGATTACTTGGGGAAAAACGATTGTAAAGCTCTAACATCATGGGGAATCATTTTAAACAGATTAGAGGATATATACTACCAATCCTAGCCCAAAACAGATCATCCTCTATCTGAAAAGTGACAATCATTTTTAACAAATCAGTCACTGAACTACACAAGGAAATACTAATTTAGTGTGTCCTTTGGTAAATGGCAAGGTCACTGTAAAAAAACACGTTTAAAGAAAATTAATTGGGACCAACTGCTCACAAACATTTTTATTATCACTATTTTCACTGTTAAATAGTACACTTATAAAAATTAGAAAACTCTACTTGAAATTAACTGGACCAACCATCTCAGCATACTGAAGGGAGATGATACTTGAAATTTAAAATCTAACACAAAAATTAAATAGACCTTAAATCAGATGTAAGGCATGGTTCTACACACGGTTCAATGACTAATGCCCTTAAAATCAGAAGAGCAGAAAGTCTTCAGGGAAGCTCAAGATAAAACATGCAAAAACATTAAGAAATTAAATGAAGCTAAATCTGCCAAAAAATATACAAAAATCTTTATGATTCTTCCAAATGCTAGAAAGAAGTATGTAAGAAAAAAGTTCATATGGAAGAGCATGGGGCTGCCATAAAATAAAGATCCAGTAGAGACCACAGTATCAGTGCACAGCCTCAGATCTGAGAAGTGATTATTATTGCTCTCAGTTTTGAGCTGTTTATGTAGAACATGAACTTAAGCAGTAGGTGAAGTTGACGCAAAAATAAAAGGATTTAAATTTATTCAAGTCTATAATTTCCATCCTGGAGTTCAAATACTGGTAGGTCAGCAAGGATTTTCCCATATCTAATAAAGGTTGACATAGTATTATTAATATATTTTGATAGCAGCAAGTAATCCTAGTTAAAATGGCGAAGATGGCAATGCACAAAATTCGATGATAGAGGAGCTGGTCAAAAGATGAAAAAGCACAGAGAAAGAGGAATTGTTACTCCAGAAAAAAGTTACACAGTGGTCCTGATGGATCAGCATTGGTACTCAGCTCATATAATCTTTCCAATCTATATATTTCAACATATAATAATACTAAATAATATTTTTAGTATCAAAAAAGGAATATCTTAGTGGATCAGCTAGGATGCACCGTCAGAACACAGACAGATTGGAAGAGCATACAAAAGATGACCCCAAATATTGCAGTAAAATAAAAGGGATTTAATTTGACAGCAATAAATCACAAACCTTGTCATTCAGGAATGACAAAGAAATTCTGGTAGATGCAGAAGCTGCTATAAACGAAACGCAATCTGGAAGACCACCTGTGTGTTCTGTGTGGTCAAAAACATAACTACTAGCAAACAATGTGGTGTGCCAGCCAAAAATTTCTAATAGGACAGCATTCAAGACTTGCATACAAGGCAGTGAAATAAAAATTCTAGACTACAACGAAGAAAAATAAAATTAAATGGAGAAAAGTACTACTAGGACAATGAAAGGATGTAAAGATTATCTGGAAAGCTAAATGTAAGAACTTTATTTAATATGCCAAAATGGAAAAGGGATTTAACTCCCTCTACAGACAAGCACAGGAGATTAGCATCTCCTTTCATCCCAGATTTTAAGCTGAAGGGCAATGTTGCCCTAAAATACATGCTCATCATGAATAAATATTTTTAATATTTTAAAATTTCTAATCATCATATCTGAGCAAAAGTAGAAGAAAACTTCATGTAAAAGCTTAACTATTTTATGCATAGATTATAAGTGATACTGCCTCTAAGAGTAGAGGACTGGACTCTCTAATGTCTCATCTTAAATTTTGGCTGCCTTAGCCCTGCCATTTCTGCAATGAATCACTAACTTTAAAAACACTAAATGTTTAACTTAAAACATTTTTAATAGTTCATGGACCTGGATACCCTGCAAGATCAGATTGAGGAATTGTTTTTTATTATAATTCATATGAAGAAAAATACAAAGTTTGTATACAACAGCTTGGTTTTGTCAACTAATTTCATCTAGACATTACTGCACTTGCTGCACATATATGTGTTTTTTCTAGCACAACAATAAAGAGCTAAAAAACAAAATACAGATTAGAGTTATCTTTAATCATACCTAGTATCAAGACATTATAATTGACTTCAAAGCTATCCAATAAGTAAGACAATGCACTTGGTGTTTTTTACTTACTCTGTCTTTTTCAAATTCTACCACTTCTGTTTCCCATTCCAGAGAATCTGTGTCTATGGCTGAGTCGTGGGAACTATGAGCCATCAATTGACGGAATCTGGCCTCCTTTTCCAACTGATTCTCCATCTTCTCCCTAGGCAAAGCAAAAAATTATTTATACACACAGACAACACTTTTATATAGAACTGATACATAACGTTATCCTCAGGAGATACCTTATATTTTGTTTCGTAAATCAAAAATCCAAGCTGTGACAGAGATTTGCCTCATGCTTCCATATTTCTAATATTCTTGGTCTGCTATCAAATTACCTTCTTGTTCTATATATGGTTCTAACAGTCTTCCAGTTTTTGCATTATTTTTTACATGACTGAAATGCACGGCTAGATTTCTAACATCTCCCAAATTGCATTTAATTTACTCTCAGATGAGCTGCATGTTTGCTTACGAGAAGTGGGGCACAATAAATGCCAACAGCAAAACCTCTGCCCCAGCCCGTTGAGATGACGTATGAAGCACATCTTCCTTGCATTCATAAACCAGTGAGAATAGAGCTAGGAGGAACTAAATGGCAGTTAATCCGACTTCAGTGGAAAAAACCCATATTGCTTTTGTGTGTCTCCACAGTACAAAGCCTAGAATACGTGTCTCATTAATAAGATAAAAAGGTTAAGACAGTAATAATCCGGTCTATCACAATAACTTCCACACTAACTAAAAATACAGGCAGTGTTTCCACGTACAGTACCATGAATGTTGCTGCCCCACAGCTATAACAGTGTACACAATAAATGCCAACAGCAAAACCTCTGCCACAGCCCGTTGAGATGACATATGAAGCACATCTTGATTCACTTGTGAACACAGCTAACAAACCACAGTTTTCATCACAAACTTCCATGCAGTTTGATCATTTCTCTAACATACTTCAGTTCCTTCAGTTCACGCACAGCATCGTTCTTCTGCTTTCTCATGTCATCCAGATTGCGAAGAGCTTCAGCCAAGTCACTCACAGCCCGGTCTCTCTCCCTCCTTAAGTTGTCACACAAAGTCCTTCAAAAGCAAAGAAGTTCCCATTTAGTTACTTAAAACCCTATCTATGTAACGGACTAGTTCTAGCATGTTGAATAGTCAATGAAAAATTTAAAAAGCAGTTTCAAAAAATATGTCTCTCAAAAAAAAAATTATAAGGAATGGTCTTAAGGAAAAGCTTGTCAAGATAACAGAAGCTTTCTTCATCCCTTTCAAAACTTTATTTCTACTTATCTTCTTTAAACTAGCAGCAAAATATCATGATTGAAGTATTTCCCCTTAGTTCCTTACAAACGTTCAGTGGCAAATATGTTGGGTACTTTTTGTGAAATGTCCCCACAGGTAAAGAATTATTTGCAGCACTACAGCTATAGCAGGGTTAGAGAAAGCATTCCTAAAAGAAGGCATACTTTATTGTTCTTATGTAGCAGTGCTGTTAGGCTTTATGGTATTTACTAGAGACATATTATGGGTATGAAAGCACAGACAAAGCAAAATATCTTTAAGTTTCCCTCAACTTGAAAAAAAAAAAAAAATATAGCAGGGTTAGAGAAAGCATTCCTAAAAGAAGGCATACTTTATTGTTCTTATGTAGCAGTGCTGTTAGGCTTTATGGTATTTACTAGAGACATATTATGGGTATGAAAGCACAGACAAAGCAAAATATCTTTAAGGTTCCCTCAACTTGAAAAAAAAATAAAAATTACCCTGTGACAGCTATTGCACAAGTTTCAACAAGATGAAGAAAGTGCTAGCAAAACCCAGCAAGTCGTCAAATTGCATTAACTGCAGACAAGGTGTTACAAGGATCACTCATGTATCACCTAGCATTCATTTACCGTATACTTTCCCTTTCTGCAACAATCTTATCCCGCTCTTGAAAGGCCCAATCTCTCCTACACTTGGCTACTTCAGCTTCCTGGACAGCTTCCTTGAGTTCTTGGGACATTGCCTCATATTGTTTCCGAAGCATTTCAATTTCTTTGTTTGCTCTTTCTATGTCTAGGGTAGCAGAATCTTGTATCTAGGAATTAAGAGATATAGGTAAGTATTTTAGGCACAATTTTTAGGTGAATATGCATAAACAGCTTTTACTATATGCGTGTCACTTGATGCAGTCAATTCTCATGTTTTCATATAAAATGGTCATTTATCTTAATCACAACTTGGGGGGAAAATAAAGAAAAGATAAAACCTGTTCTAATATATTTCATTCAGTGGCACACAAATTTGTGTAAATACAACCTACATGAATAAGAATCCTCACTTCAAAATAACATCAGTGAACATTTCGTATTTCAAAGATAGCATTCCATGCTTCTATCTAGTTCTGCTCAGGAGACCGAAAAAAACTTCAAGGATATTTAGAAATCAGATACACTATTACAAGCAGTTACAGCACAGATTTCCTGCATTAATATCTGTTATTTACCCCGGCACAACTAGATCTACGCGTTCACAACACAGACTTGTGATCCACACAGGTCCCTTAAGTTCAAAGTAGAGCAACAGAATTCCAAAAAAATTTTGTTTGAATATTTCTTGTTTTAGACAAGAATTACCACCTTCTTCAATTAACATGTTCCTCTAACGTTCTCTATTTTGAACGAGAGAGATGGTGACAATAGTAAGACAGATACACAGAGAATCCTCCATGCTTGCAGCACAATAAACATAAGGCAACTACAACAGTACAGCCCACCACAAACACTGCAGGTCATGGGCCTGCAAACAACTGTGTGTGGTTAATTTCAATAATATAAACAAATCTAATGAATCTGACCAGACTTGTCATTTGATTAAAGATTGAACTATGGAGGAGCGCTCCTAAGACCTGAATATATCAAAGTATACAAAGAGAGACTACTAAGTCAAGATTAGTATACTTTAAAGGCTCTTTCTTTTTTTTTCTATAAATGAGTTATAATTATATTGAAAAGAAAGAAGGTGCCGACCCTTAAAACCTAGGTTTACTTTCTCACCTCAATATTAAAAAAAAAATAAATATTGCAACAAATAAAACCAAACAGAGGCTATGAAGAGTCACGTCTGGATTTTTGGTTGTCTCTTTCATTTCCAGGAATCACTTTATTCTCTTCGAGTCCACTGGCAGGAAAAAGACAATCAAAAAACCCATTCAGACCAATGAAGTGATATTAATATTTGATATGTCAATTCTGATTTGAAATCTGCCAAAGGTGAGCACCTGAGCAGGTCCATTGCTAAGTTACAGCAAAGTTTAGCCAAGCTTAGTCAGCTTCCTCGAGAAAAGCACAAGTTTCCAAAATCCTACTGGTTTTGCCATGAAGAATCAAGCACAATGAAAGATTTATTACCAGTACAACTGAAAACATTGTTTAATTGCTTCCCTGCACAGTCATTTGGGATTAGCAAATCAGTGTGACGGGCCACACCAAAAACTGTTAATGTACTGGTAAAGAGCTGGTATTCAATGAAAAGACAATACAAGTTTAATGAAAACAACCCAAAATATCTAGTTTAATATTAAATAATTTTGTATTTCTTAGTTACTTCATGAACATAAAAGTTGTGGTACTCTGCATTTTCATACTACATTCTATGCAAGCTTTTGCAATCACATGTGGATTGATGTTTAGTGTCGCACACAAAACGAACACCACGTTATAGATGGCAACAAGCCCACCAGCAGGTAATAAACTTCTGAGCCACCTGCTGGATCACAATATTTTATTTACCATCTATTCTTACAAACAGAAACTTAACATGAAGCATGACTGTTTCTCCCAAACAAGTTACGTCACTATGTCTTGAAGAAAATACATGTGTTTATTTTCGAGTGACTCAGGGAAAAGAGATTAGACACCCGATGTGTCCAGACCATTAACTATTCTCTTGAAAACTACTGACTGTTTGAAGCTAAGAAAGAAAAAGTCATCTGTGAAGACATGCAGTACCTGACGGGCTTGATAATATTCCCTTAGTAGATGGTCTCTCTGGATGATAGCTTCTGTTCTCTCTTTTCTGGCAACATCTCTTTCTTCCTTCACTGTCTCTATATCCTTGCAAGCTTGGTCAAGTTCCTTCTGGGCCTCAGCTTTGTCCTTCACTTCATGACAGTATTTTTCCAGCAACTCATTCCTCTCACAAATTGCTCGATCTCTTTCCACTAGAGCCGAGTTTAGCTCCTAAAACAAGATCCATTGTTTGCAGTCAGTTAAGTACAGAAGGAAATAGCTCATCTTTCCAACTGGATACACACTGACACCTTAAAACCCTAGAGAGTTTACCTCTAACGTTCTGAAAAACGGGAGCAGAACAGACTGTGCTCACATTACGTACAAGTAAGTACTAGCAAAGAATATTAAATGTGGTATTAAAGATATCACACCATCACATTAGCACAGTGCTATATCAAAAGTAAGCAGAATCTGGGAGCACTCACAGTTTTGAGGAATCAGTCAGACTTTGTGTTTTAAAAAAAGGCATTAAATATGGCAAAGGATAAGACTATATAGCAAATATTTTTAAGCAACTGCCTCGATTTTATAGGACTGAAATAATTTAGACAACACATCTACGTATCTTATGGCTTCCTCATAAGTTTTAAGTGGACATTAAAGTCACGTGCCAGTAAGATACCAATGTGCCAACTACAGAATGTTGAAAGACAGAACTACAGTATGTCATAAAGCAGAACGATGGTACATCTTATCAAATGTGGGACTCAACTGCGTCATAATAAAAAAAGATGTGTAAAATGTAGCTCTAAAATACAACCTGTCCTTTGAAAATAGTTCAAACTAGACACAGAATGTTGAAAGACAGAACTACAGTATGCCACAAAGCAGAATGATGGTACATCTTATCAAATGAGGGACTCAACTGTGTCATAATAAAAAAGATGTGTAAAATGTAGCTCTGCAATACAACCTGTCCTTTGAAAATAGTTTAAACTAGAGTTCCTCTCACAAATTGCTCGATCTCTTTCCACTAGAGCCGAGTTTAGCTCCTAAAACAAGATCCATTGTTTGCAGTCAGTTAAGTACAGAAGGAAATAGCTCATCTTTCCAACTGGATACACACTGACACCTTAAAAGCCTAGAGAGTTTACCTCTAACGTTCTGAAAAACGGGAGCAGAACAGACTGTGCTCACATTACGTACAAGTAAGTACTAGCAAAGAATATTAAATGTGGTATTAAAGATATCACACCACCACATTAGCACAGTGCTATATCAAAAGTAAGCAGAATCTGGGAGCACTCACAGTTTTGAGGAATCAGTCAGACTTTGTGTTTTAAAAAAAGGCTTTAAATATGGCAAAGGATAAGACTATATAGCAAATATTTTTAAGCAACTGCCTCGATTTTATAGGACTGAAATAATTTAGACAACACATCTACGTATCTTATGGCTTCCTCATAAGTTTTAAGTGGACATTAAAGTCACAGGCCAGTAAGATACCAATGTGCCAACTACAGAATGTTGAAAGACAGAACTACAGTATGTCATAAAGCAGAACGATGGTACATCTTATCAAATGTGGGACTCAACTGCGTCATAATAAAAAAAGATGTGTAAAATGTAGCTCTAAAATACAACCTGTCCTTTGAAAATAGTTCAAACTAGACTTTCTACTGGAAGAATGAGGCATTGAAACAGTTGAATTTCATGCCACTAAATTTTTAGATGGTCCAGCTCTCTGGAAGCATCCAGCTGATGGCTATAAAGAAGTAGCTATTGGCTGGATGGCTACACCTGGCTGGAAACTACTGATGTTTTGATCTCAAAAACTTTACCAGAGACAGCTGACATCTGAAAAGCAGGAGGAGGAAAGGGCCCAAATACTTAAGGACAGAAAGATACAATGTCATAAACTGACTTCCATTTTATTTTCCTCTACAATCCAAGTAAGATCAAATATTTAAAGCATGGCTGGCAATTGCATTTTGCTGTACTAACGTGACTGTTTTTGAGATGTGGCATCTAATTAGAGCTAGTCAGGCTGTTAAAACAGTTCTGTGATGGTACTGAAACAGGTATTTTTGCTGTAGAGTAACAGACAAGCACTAGAATTAATGACTCACTCTGTGAACTTAAAACATATCAGTGAATCACAATTACCAGAGCACTTGAATATTTTCAACATCAGTAAGAGCTTCTGTTGCTCTTACCTCAAATTCAAACTGGGTAAGGCTGATCTATGGTAGCTGAACCACTAACCAAAGGGCTTCACCTCTGAAGACCGAAATCCCTGACCCATCTGATGATGCAGACAAGTTTTAGTACTGGAAGCAACGTTTTGTAGAGCTTAACTACAGTCTGTATTAAATGTGCATTCAAATGCGTGTATAAAACTTACACAAAATCATTAAGTCTTTTCCAGCATGCAGCAGAGAAGAAAGTCACCAAGTATCGAGGCAGAGGAAAAGTTGCTAGAAAGCCCTTCATTAAACAGGAATTTACAGTACTTAAAGACGATTGGAAAAAATACACATTGCTGCAGTTTATTCCAGCATGCTCAGTATAAACCATCTGAGTAAGAGCAGCCATTGCCTCCAGTGGTCAGCAGTAGAATTTCACCTCTGTCTTTTTCCTGTGACATTTGCACAAAATTACCACATGACGGCACAGGGAACCGTGCCATTTGGCACTGATTAGAACAGCTTCTGTTTGGAAACATTAGAGTGGTTTGGTTTGAAGAACAATTCTGAATTTCTGAAGAATTCTTACGCTTGAATGAAGTTCTCGCATCTGAATATAGTGCAATAACCTTATACAGAATAAAACACAACAGGTCTATTAAACAGAGGGGAAAGCTGACTACCACTGAGATGAAACGCGACATTCTAAGTAGTCACTGGAGCAAAAGATTATGCCAAACAAAACACCACTGGGCAAGTAGAGGGGGAAATCCATAACATCTAATCCCTAGCTCTGAGTGGCCAAACTCATGAGAACTTAATCCAAAACTGTCTGTAGTGCAAAATCCTGAGATTTCTTCTAGCATCTAGAAATACCAGGCAATTATTACATTTTGCATGTAAATTAACCCATTATATTTAATATAAACATTTTATTTGGGCATGTATGACTAATAAAGCTTAAATATCTAACTGGAAAATTGACTGACTGACTGCATCATGTCTCATGATATGATGCCTCTTCAACCTCAATCAACCTCTTCTCCATTTCAGTTGCTTTTGCACTAGTTTGGGACACAAAAGGCACACGAGCAAACAAAATCTCATGGAAGAAACTACACTTAAAACGATCTACGTGCATACAGTGCTGTTTCAACGGGGGCTATATAACAGGGCACATAAAGCTGCTATGCATCACAAGTAGAGCAAAGAACATTAAGTTATATTTTGGCAAGCACCAGACCAATTATTCACTGACAGGATAATCCCACTTATGTTCAGGATACTATTTCAAGTGATTGTATTGCTTGATCAATAAATTTTTTCAACCTAACATTTGCCTTGCCAGACCTAGAAAATCCCTTATGCAGCTGCCCCAAGGGTCAGTACTACGAGACACAGCAACATACCTGCTCACAAGAAGAGTATATGGCAAAGGATAAGACTATATAGCAAATATTTTTAAGCAACTGCCTCGATTTTATAGGACTGAAATAATTTAGACAACACATCTACGTATCTTATGGCTTCCTCATAAGTTTTAAGTGGACATTAAAGTCACAGGCCAGTAAGATACCAATGTGCCAACTACAGAATGTTGAAAGACAGAACTACAGTATGTCATAAAGCAGAACGATGGTACATCTTATCAAATGTGGGACTCAACTGCGTCATAATAAAAAAAGATGTGTAAAATGTAGCTCTAAAATACAACCTGTCCTTTGAAAATAGTTCAAACTAGACTTTCTACTGGAAGAATGAGGCATTGAAACAGTTGAATTTCATGTCACTAAATTTTTAGATGGTCCAGCTCTCTGGAAGCATCCAGCTGATGGCTATAAAGAAGTAGCTATTGGCTGGATGGCTACACCTGGCTGGAAACTACTGATGTTTTGATCTCAAAAACTTTACCAGAGACAGCTGACATCTGAAAAGCAGGAGGAGGAAAGGGCCCAAATACTTAAGGACAGAAAGATACAATGTCATAAACTGACTTCCATTTTATTTTCCTCTACAATCCAAGTAAGATCAAATATTTAAAGCATGGCTGGCAATTGCATTTTGCTGTACTAACGTGACTGTTTTTGAGATGTGGCATCTAATTAGAGCTAGTCAGGCTGTTAAAACAGTTCTGTGATGGTACTGAAACAGGTATTTTTGCTGTAGAGTAACAGACAAGCACTAGAATTAATGACTCACTCTGTGAACTTAAAACATATCAGTGAATCACAATTACCAGAGCACTTGAATATTTTCAACATCAGTAAGAGCTTCTGTTGCTCTTACCTCAAATTCAAACTGGGTAAGGCTGATCTATGGTAGCTGAACCACTAACCAAAGGGCTTCACCTCTGAAGACCGAAATCCCTGACCCATCTGATGATGCAGACAAGTTTTAGTACTGGAAGCAACGTTTTGTAGAGCTTAACTACAGTCTGTATTAAATGTGCATTCAAATGCGTGTATAAAACTTACACAAAATCATTAAGTCTTTTCCAGCATGCAGCAGAGAAGAAAGTCACCAAGTATCGAGGCAGAGGAAAAGTTGCTAGAAAGCCCTTCATTAAACAGGAATTTACAGTACTTAAAGACGATTGGAAAAAATACACATTGCTGCAGTTTATTCCAGCATGCTCAGTATAAACCATCTGAGTAAGAGCAGCCATTGCCTCCAGTGGTCAGCAGTAGAATTTCACCTCTGTCTTTTTCCTGTGACATTTGCACAAAATTACCACATGACGGCACAGGGAACCGTGCCATTTGGCACTGATTAGAACAGCTTCTGTTTGGAAACATTAGAGTGGTTTGGTTTGAAGAACAATTCTGAATTTCTGAAGAATTCTTACGCTTGAATGAAGTTCTCGCATCTGAATATAGTGCAATAACCTTATACAGAATAAAACACAACAGGTCTATTAAACAGAGGGGAAAGCTGACTACCACTGAGATGAAACGCGACATTCTAAGTAGTCACTGGAGCAAAAGATTATGCCAAACAAAACACCACTGGGCAAGTAGAGGGGGAAATCCATAACATCTAATCCCTAGCTCTGAGTGGCCAAACTCATGAGAACTTAATCCAAAACTGTCTGTAGTGCAAAATCCTGAGATTTCTTCTAGCATCTAGAAATACCAGGCAATTATTACATTTTGCATGTAAATTAACCCATTATATTTAATATAAACATTTTATTTGGGCATGTATGACTAATAAAGCTTAAATATCTAACTGGAAAATTGACTGACTGACTGCATCATGTCTCATGATATGATGCCTCTTCAACCTCAATCAACCTCTTCTCCATTTCAGTTGCTTTTGCACTAGTTTGGGACACAAAAGGCACACGAGCAAACAAAATCTCATGGAAGAAACTACACTTAAAACGATCTACGTGCATACAGTGCTGTTTCAACGGGGGCTATATAACAGGGCACATAAAGCTGCTATGCATCACAAGTAGAGCAAAGAACATTAAGTTATATTTTGGCAAGCACCAGACCAATTATTCACTGACAGGATAATCCCACTTATGTTCAGGATACTATTTCAAGTGATTGTATTGCTTGATCAATAAATTTTTTCAACCTAACATTTGCCTTGCCAGACCTAGAAAATCCCTTATGCAGCTGCCCCAAGGGTCAGTACTACGAGACACAGCAACATACCTGCTCACAAGGAGAAGAGCCATAGCTACAGGAAAGGAAATAGAGAAGAAAACTCACAGAACTGCTATTTTACACCTTTCAGTACATGACAAAAGCAGTTATTTCTGCTTTCTGATGGGGCAGTTCTGGTGTGAAGAAAAATTGCATGCCTGTGCCCTGCCAGCATCTCGCTCACCAGTCCCAGGCTCTTTCCTCTTCTCATTCAAACCCCCTTTCAAGTCATCTAGGCAGGAGGGAACATCCAGGTATTTAAAATTTTAATTCCCTGGCCCTTAGAGCACTTTGACAAATGACTCATAGTGCCCCAATGACAGATACAACGACTAATTGTGGCTATTATCATCAGTATTCCTTATGACCTACCCCTACCCTGATTCCACTGAAATCAACAAGACCCTTCTATTGGCTTTAATGGCTTTGATGAAAGTAAAACACGTATGAAACGTATTATAAGCCTCACTCAGTGCAGAAGCTAAGTTACTTAGCTGGCAAATACGTAGGGTTAAAAACTATTCTTAAATTCTTAAAACCAGAAGTTAGTTATTTTTTAAAGCTCTGATGCCATATGTCACGATCCACATTATGTCCCTCAGCAATTTAAAAAAAAAAAAAAAAGCTCAAGCTCCACACCTTAATTTTTCATAAAGGGCATTTTGTTCAGATATAATGCTGTGAAGAAAGTAAAATGAGATTTATAGGCAATGGAATACATTTGCTTGTATCTATTTCATGCTAAATTAAGTATTTGTAAAACCAAAGGGTCAAGTCAGTGCATGTCAGCTGAAATGAAACCGAGCAGTAAATTGTGTTTTGGAAATCTTAACAGCATCGTTGTAACATGGTTGTGATATAAGCATTTCAAGAACACATGGCTGAAAAATACAAAGTTCTGGTTTCACACACTTCAAGGCATGCCCGAGTTCTAGTGAAAAATCTTCAAAATGTCCCCTTTAACTTAAAGGCAGGAGGAGGGCAAATGAGTAAGAACATGCATGTCAGCACAGGCTTTGCATAAATACTTGAGACTGCTTTATCGTGTACCGTTTTAAGTCATAGTAGATAGTATCCAGTGGTTCCTGTAGAGGTTAAAAAGTTTAAAATAATGAATATTTAGAGCTATATGGTTACAGAGAGCATTACTTGAAAAGGCACAGAAGACCAACGCAGTAAAGGAAGGATTTATAATCAGAACAGAATTAAGTCAAGTGAACAGCAAATTTCAACTGACAGGTATTCTATTCAAAGATGCAATCTTAATTAATGGATAGTAAAAAGGAGTGCTATAGGAAAACATCAGCACAGAATTTCTTCTTGGCAGTACATTCCTATTTTCCATTAATCAGTCACACATTTCTGATTCTAGCACCAACAATGCATACCCATCTCCCTTCCCCATCGAAATAACAGGTACTTATACCTGTCTTAAAGCTTCCATCTCTTCACTAGCCACTCGCTTCTCGGAAGAAGTGTTCTTCAGTTTGGACTCTGCAAGCTCCAGCTCTGTTTGAAGCTTATCTACCTCTTTAATGACTTGATCTCTCTCACTCATTATGAGGCGGTATTCATTGAAAACTGAATCCCTTTCTTCCTTGTATTTTTCTGCATCCTTTGCTGCTTTCAGCTGCATTGTTTTGAACCTTGTCACCTCCGACTGTAATCGCTCCATCTCTCTCTGCAACTCTTTGTTTTGTGCTGTGGCGTTGCTTAGTTCCTGCTGTACCGATTCAAATCTAAAACCAAGCAGAAATGCCAATAAAATACTTGTTCCTCATTTTCCTTTTTCATACATTAAAGATTTGGCTGGATAAGCAAACCCATACACTGGTAAAACACAACCACAGAGGACATCTTAGACAATGTACTCTCACTGCTGCAAAATAAAAGTTAGACTAATTATTACTTTAGGAATATTAATAAACCTTTAGGAATATTAGAGAACCTCTTTAAGGAATTGAAACATAAAAATTGCTAGAAATAATTTAGAGTTAGTTGAATTATTAAAAGTAAAATTTTTATCAAGTTATTCTAAAAGGAATGCAAACATTGCCATTATTTAATAGCACAAGTTTCATCTTATTTTTTGTGTTGAGCTTTGTTCATCTTAGAATCTAATTCCTTCTCCCAATACACACTCCCAGGCATGTAGGAAGAAGAGAAACAAATGCAGAAACTGAAAAAAGCACAACAACTTCCAGATGCTCAAATATGCCACAAAGTTTGTAATGGACAATTTAGAGAAGAAAAAAGTAGGTTTACAGTAAAAATGGACACAACGGAACTAAAACCATGTAATCCAAACATTACTGTTTGCTTTCATCAGTAGGTCATCCAGTAAAACTGAAACTGTCAAAAGGAAATTTTTAAATTTTAACAAAGAAAACATACATGCTTTATCACTACATCTACTGAAGTATGGCACAGTCAAAAAAGGATGTAAAAGGTTTAATTTCAAAGTAGTAAATTTTGTGTTGCTATTGACAAAGCATTCTTAAAAGTGGGACCCAAGAGCAGTGTTTTACCACAACTGGACACTAAGGTCCCCTTGCATGTTTTTTCCAAAACTCCCTGGTAAATGCCATTGACAGAAACATTGTACCTAACCTGAGACTTTCAAGTTTAACCAAATTTCAGGTGCCCACAAACCTCTGGCAGACTTTATTTTCTCTCTCTCACACACACGCTGTTTAAAAGTGCAATTTCTTGTCTAATCCAGCACGTTGCCTGACCTTTCCCAAGAGAGAGCTGTAAACCCAGTTTCAAATATTTCCTTGAAAGCCTCGGTGCATTCAAAGCATTGCCATAGCGTTACTGAGGCATCTGCCAGTAACTTCAAAAACATCACCCTGCTCCTTTTGGGAAATTCTTCAGTTTAAGAGATCATTGGGCTGGCAGTATAGAAGACCTAACATATTACAATCCAGATTTCTTTTGCCTTTTCATAACCCCGAGCATGAAGGTAAGAAGAATATACTATAGAAGTAGTACAAGGATATATCAGAAATTTAACAGAGAAAATATTTATCAGAAATTTAATGCCAAACAACCTGACTGCCATGCGAGAAACCACAGTACAATTAAAAACTATTTGGGCATCAAATCAAGGACAGCACTGGGAAGATACAGGAGAGAGGGGAGGAGAAAAGATTTAAGGCAATGTTTGCCAAACGAAAAATATGTCATCAGTAAGGAAGGAAAAGAAAAAAAAAAAAAACATCAAGGAGAAAAAAACCAAACAACCCACCGAATCCCAACCAAACCACACCAAGCCTACTGGCATAGGGAACTGACCAGACAGGAAAGTCTCTGCCATAGGGGGATACTCGTGTTAAATAGTGATAAAAAGCCTCCATAAAATCCTGAAAGCAAAGTTCCAGCTGAAACACCTTGGTCCCGCTTGACCTTGCATTGCCTCCCAAGGCAGCTGGATCACATTTTCACAGCTGCCTTCTGTAGAGAAAAGCCCATTTTAACAACTGCTGTGAATGGATGGCAAGCAGCAGAGTTAGATGGGTCAGCAGCAGCAAGCATGGGTTTATAAAGAGCAAGGAATACTGAAGAGACCCCTCACCTGGACTACCTGCTTTGTTTTCAACACAATTACAAACTAGAGGCAGATTTGTCCAAGCACCAGAGTCCACATTCAGAATGCAGAGACACACGAGTGGCCTTTTTCTGCTCTCTTTAAAAACTATTTTGACTGTGTTTACACCTAGTATTATTTAGTGCTGCAATATGAAAAAACATTATTGCTGCAATTTCTCACCCATTCATCCTCAAACTACCAGTTTGTTACGTCTTATATTCTGACAGCTATACTCACCTAAAAAGCGTTTTAAAAATTTCTGACCAGTCACCCAGAGAAATATGGTCTTGGTTATGAAGAAAGGGTATAAACATAAAACAAATAAAGGTTGCTATAAATAGAAACAAGTAAAAAAAGAAGGCCAGACCCAAAGCCAAGCAAATAAAAGGCAAAAATTCCTGAAGTTCAGTTATATTAATTTAGCTGGATCACTGATTCACAAGAATATCTTCCATGAAATTCTTAAAACCAACCACTGCTCAGTGTCAAACCACACCCTCCTCTCAAGAAGGAGACCTAAACCTCAAGGGCATAATAAGGAATATGTTGAGCTTCTGCATGTATCATCATGGTCGCAGTATTTCTTGTAGTAGATATTAAGCTTTCCTTCACTTTCAGGAATCCATGGCAGAGTCTGTTAAGTAACTTATTCTGTTATTACTCATGTTCTCCTATAACTTAATTAGATGTATCACAACTACGTACATGCTACTCATGTGTACATTATTGTCTATTCTCAGTCTCACCTTTTGGAAATACTCAAAGTCTATGAACGTGGAAAACATTTTTGGCATTAGCCTGTGGGAGTTGTGTATTATCCCTGACTTCTGTCAGTGCAAACATTCTCCACACGCCCACAGATACCCTTTGGAGTCCTTATGTACAGCATCATTCCTCCTACCCCATACGGGTATCTGTGTAGGCTTCGTATGAAGGAGGAGCAGAGAGAGGTTAAGTGTGGTGTGACACAGTGTCTCTGCCCTTCTGTTTTGGCACTTGTGCTGCTCGCACCAGCAGCACTTTCCCAAAGAAGTGAGACTCCCAGGCATCTGCATCCACTGAACTCTGTTGCCAGCCTGAAGCTCTGAGTCCCACACAGTCTGCAATTCTAATGTCAGGAAAAGTTAACTTATGCTTGAGAACATCTTCATTTGCTAAAAACCTTTTAAAAATTATATCATCCTAGTGACTCTTTTTTTTTTTAAAGGAGATATATATTTTGCTAGACTCACCACCCATTAAAGAGTTCATTTGGAAGACTAAGTCTGAGGTTTAATAAAACTTCGGTTGTATTTCACTCCTGTGTCCACAACAGAATAAACATAGCTTGAAAGGAAGACCATCCCTTTCTCACATGAGCTCAACAATGGTTAAAATTCCTTACCCAATTCCAAAACCTTAGCTGGGAAATCCTTTTCTCAAGAAAATGCACAATTTCTCCAAACAAACATCTCTCTCACACCTTCTAGGACCTTCCAGAAAATCTCTATATAGAAGCACATGCTTACCCATCACCCCAAGACACCCCATAGATACTAGAGAAAAATTTTAGGAAAACCAGTTAGAAAAGTATTTATGATTCGACCGCAGAGAAAATAAGATGCTACATTAGAATTGTTACTGCTTTCACAGCTTATCTGAAGGTATCAAAACCTGAGTATACCTTCTAAGAGAGGTCGAATATTGCTGCTGAAAATGTATCGCTGTGTCCCTTTGCTTCATTAACATGTCAATCTGTTTCTGAAGCCGTCTGTTCTCCTCCTCAGCCTGTTCCAGGCGGCTCAGATCCGTGTTGTGGCTTGCGATCTTCTCATTGTACCGTTTCCTCAGGGCGTCGTAATCCTTCTTTACACCCTCCAGCTTATCCATTGCTGTATCGTAGAGTTTATTTAATATCTCTGATGACCCGTTTTGCTTCATCACCTAAAAAAAGGGCAGAAACTCTATTAATAAACTCAGTTTTAATCAGTCCAATAAATTTGATTTAAAATATATAGAAGAAACAATATCAGAACAAGACTATATTAACCAATTTTAATAATCATTTAATAATGATTTTAATAATCATTCTCTCTCTAAGAGTAACTGCTACCAACAGTTATTAAACTCGTGTTGTTTTCAAAGTACTTTGTAGTTTTAGCAAGAGGCAATTGTTATTTAATGACCAAGATGATCGCTGTAATTTCCGAAATGACCACGAGGTGGCATTCATGACAGGTTGCCTGTATCCTACAGGAACAAACTAAATAATTTAAAACTTCCAAGGGAATAAAAGCTACCCTAAATATCTTATACATAGGCATATATTTTAATATTCATACAATATTTCATCTGAGAACTACCCACAGAGGTCTGTGTTTCAAAAGCTACCCATAAAATATGAGCAGGAAGAGATAAATCCATTTAAACATGAATAAAGTCTGACCTGGATCTTAGTTTCAAATTAATTTCCATTGACATAAGAATCTTGTTGTAAATAGCAACGTTGATGATAAATGACCAGCAACAACAACAGAAATCCCTTAATGAGCTTCAGCAAATCTACTCCTCCTTTCTCAAAAGGCAAAAAAAATGTGCCTGAAATGAGGCCTTACCTTCCCTGCCCCCACCTTTTTAAAAGAAACATTACGCTCATTTTTTCTGTTTTTGTCCTCTAAACTGAAATTTGGCCTTGATGGAATGGTGGGAAGAAACAGAAATGCTCTTTATAGAGAGGTGCCAGGAATTTATATAATCTTAACATTAGCCTACAAAAGGATGCCCATAACAATCTGAAAATAAGAAGTATTAAAAAATTAGAAGGAAAAAAAAAACCCAGAAAACATGAGCTCTATAAAAAGCTGAAACCCAACACATAGCAACCACCCTATATGCACAAACTGGCTCCTCATCTCCTTTTGTCTTATATTGAGAGGAAGGACCAGTTCCTGGACACAGCAGAACGTGGATGCCTGCAGACCAAAGGAAAGATCAAAGAAACTGCCCGATCTGTGCCTGATACTCATTGCCCACAGGTAGCAGGTAACAACTGCCCCTCTCAGGAAACCACTTCTCTACATAGACACGACAAGAGAGGCAGAGTTCTTCAGCCTGGTCTCCTTCAACTAACGAAGAGACGTAGCAGCAGTGAGTTACTGTTCATAAAGTAGTCCTGGGACAAGGCTGCATTTCATAGAATCATAGAATGGTTAGGGTTGGAAGGGACCTCAAAGATCATCTAGTTCCAACCCCCCTGCCATGGGCAGGGACACCTCCCACTAGAGCAGGTTGCTCAAGGCCCCATCCAGCCTGGCCTTGAACACTTCCAGGGATGGGGCAGCCACAACTTCCCTGGACAACCTGTTCCAGTGTCTCACCTCCCTCATAGTAAAAAATTTATTTCTGATATCTAATCTTAATATTTTTTCTTCCAACAAGAGCAAGAGCCTTGGCATGGCTATCTCCACATCCATCCCCATCAGTGGATTCAGTGCCATAACCTGCACAGAGCTGGAGCCGAGATTTGCCAGCACGCTGCAGTGAACCACTGCAGGTATGCTCAACGTGTGATAAACTCTGGACACCTTGCCCAGGGAGGTGGTTGAGGCACCATCCCTGGAGGTGTTCAAAAGACGGGTTGATGTAGTGCTGGGAGATATGGTTTAGTGACGGTGTTGCTTTTTTTTTGTTATGTGGGTGTTTATTTTTGTCAAAATTAGGTTGACAGTTGGACATGATGATCTTTAAGGTCCCTTCCAACCTAGAAGATTTTGTGATTCTGTGATCTGTGAAGTGTAAATACATGTTGATTTCAACCTGAGAGAGCCCTTCTCCTGAAGACTATTTCCCAAAGCATTCAAAGAACAAATTAGAAAACCAAGCATTTGAGAATCCAAACAGAAACAAACCTCTTCTCGCTGTCTAAAGCATATAGGGAATGTCTTTTTACTGAAAAAACACACCAAATAATTAAAGAAAAGAAGGACAAATATACTTGAAATTGGATGGAATTCAGCATGAACTCGCTAACAGAGATTTGATGGAGGAAGGCAGAAATGCTGTAAACAGGAAGGAGTGTAATAAGGAAGGTCTCCCATTCAAAATCCCAGCCTGAGAAAAAGTAAATAGTCCCAGCTGGGCCGAGGAAGATGGCCATGGCAACAAGAAACTTCATATGGGAGCAGCAGAAACTCAAGCTGGTCAGCTGCTACACAGCAAATCCACAGCAATCCCACGCGAAGAGTAACCCGAGCAAAAGGTTTTGCTCTTGAGGCCCCCGAGATGCCGTGTTTTGCTGCAGCCTGACGACGAAACAACACGTCAGAGGGATCAACATAAACAGTAGTAGCCTAATTCAGACGAGAAAGACACAGACAAGATAAGACTCTTGGCGCCCCTTCAAGACACCATGATTCACTCTGACATGCTGAGAAATGGAGTTACACAACTTTCTCACTGAGAGTCACAGAGTTTTCTTTAAAGGTTTAATCGTGATGTTGACAGGAGACTGAACTTCTTTAAATAAATACTGACACTGACACTTCAGCCTCCTTCTGTGCTGCCAGCTAATTTCAAACTTCAGGACAGAACCTCAAAACACAATGGCCTTCTCTTGGAGGTTTTGCATCCCTGCTTTGCAGCCTGGGAACACGAGGCACAGAGCAATTAAGAGATTTGCCCAGACTGACGTCGCAAACCACTTCTGTTACACAGAGCACCAGCCATCTTCTGAGCCAAGCCACTGAACTATTGCACAGCAGAACTCTCAAGATAACATTAGAGGAAGGGAACAAAAGCAAACACAAATCTTCTCTCCTCTTGGCACTAGCCCTCAAGCACCTCCTGAAGCCCCATTCAGCACATCCAGCTTGCCGTGACCTTTGCCCCTCCTACCCTAGCAAATAATTATTTTTGTTTGCACAGGTTCTGCTTCTGAAGCCTAATGTTTGACTTGCAAGTTTGCCCTGTGAATCAGCCTACACACAGTTAACCAAGATACTCTGTTTAACCATTCCACATGCTACTGTAACTATTCCAACTAAATGATGAGGCTTTTCATAGGTGAACCCTGGACCTGATAGGACCAGTTGCTCCTTAACTATTACTCCTCCCTTTTTTTCTTCAGAATGTATGAACAATGTTGTCCTACAGGCAGCCTGTTATATACAGCTCTGAGATGTCCACCTCTTCCTGTCAAGCTTGTCTCTTTCAAGTTCAAAAACATTAATCAACCTGTAGCTTTGTTCTAACTGAATACTGTCTGCAAACCTAAATAACCCATCATAACTCAACCATTCTCTCAAACCGTTATGGTATCACTGGAATAACTGAAAAAAAAGCCCCACAAAATAAAAGAAAACCAAAAATCCACCAACTTACCTATCACTTTTTTTTTTTTATTGTGATGTTTTCCAAAAAACATAGTATGCAAGTTTAAAGCTAGCCCTGTCCTATAAAATACCCTAGGAAAATAATCACCTTTTAATCACTTTGCAATTTCAAGCTAGGATTTTGATGCCTCTCCACTCACTTAAAAAAAGTATCATGCATATCATCTTCCTCATGTACATTTTTTTTTCATCTCTGCATCAAGTTTTCTTAATATCACCTAAAATCCTATATTCTTCATTCCTTTTCCCAGCTAAACACCGAATATCAATTAGTATCCAAGATCTTATTTTTTCCCCCAACGCTGTAAAATATAAAGTGGATGTTTGAGAATGAGTGAGACGTAAAAGGCAGCAACGCTGCCCATTTGATTTCATTGACTTCTGTATCAGAGGAGCAATTCATGATCTCTTCTAGCTCACCTGCTGCTGCTGGCTGCGCAGGTCCGTTATCTCCTTCTGATCCTCATCGTGAAGCCTCTTCATCTCCTCACAGGACTGCTGGAGGTGATTGTGTTCTCGTACCAACTGCGTGTTTTTCCTCTTCAAGGTGTCCATGTCCTCCTTCAGCTGTGACTGGTCACTCAGCAGCCGGCTGTGCAACGTGCTGTCACGGCACACAAAAAGTGCTCTTAGAGCAGGACAAAGTCCTGGACTAATTAATTTCAAGCATGAGCTTCCTACCAAGAAAGCAGGTCAAACTAACTCAATTCTGCATATTTGAGCATTCCAAGCACCAGGAAAAAAAAATAAATCAGAAATAAATAGGGAGACAGATATGAAAACATATGAAAGTACATGGTACTTTTAACAGCATCAATAGAGATGATGTATTTATGCCACCCATAAATGCCATTTCATAGCCATTTTAACAGCAAGCAGACAAACAGAAATGGTGTAACGTGAGCATAACATGACACTGGAGATAATTATCCCACTAATCATCTTCACTTTCTCTTGGGCCCCTCAGCTGAGCAGCAGCTAACCAAAATACAGGTGAAAACGACAAAAATCTCCTTGTATGCTATTGTTTTAAAAATAAACAAACAAAAAAACCACAACCAAAAAACCCACACTATGTATGTTTCAACTCCATTCAAGCAGGTAAGAAGCTACCAAAGTTACTCCCAACTTCATTATCCAAGCAGAGACGTAAAAGGCAGCAACGCTGCCCATTTGATTTCATTGACTTCTGTATCAGAGGAGCAATTCATGATCTCTTCTAGCTCACCTGCTGCTGCTGGCTGCGCAGGTCCGTTATCTCCTTCTGATCCTCATCGTGAAGCCTCTTCATCTCCTCACAGGACTGCTGGAGGTGATTGTGTTCTCGTACCAACTGCGTGTTTTTCCTCTTCAAGGTGTCCATGTCCTCCTTCAGCTGTGACTGGTCACTCAGCAGCCGGCTGTGCAACGTGCTGTCACGGCACACAAAAAGTGCTCTTAGAGCAGGACAAAGTCCTGGACTAATTAATTTCAAGCATGAGCTTCCTACCAAGAAAGCAGGTCAAACTAACTCAATTCTGCATATTTGAGCATTCCAAGCACCAGGAAAAAAAAAATAATCAGAAATAAATAGGGAAACATATGAAAGTACATGGTACTCTTAAACAGCATCAGTAGAGATGATGTATTTATGCCACCCATTAATGCCATTTCGTAGCCATTTTAACAGCAAGCAAATAGACAAACAGAAACGGTGTAATGTGAGCATAACATGACACTGGAGATAATTATCCCACTAATCATCTTCACTTTCTCTTGGGCCCCTCAGCTGAGCAGCAGCTAACCAAAATACAGGTGAAAACGACAAAAATCTCCTTGTATGCTATTGTTTTAAAAATAAACAAACAAAAAAACCACAACCAAAAAACCCACACTATGTATGTTTCAACTCCATTCAAGCAGGTAAGAAGCTACCAAAGTTACTCCCAACTTCATTATCCAAGCAATAATTACTGAAAGACATACTCTCTCACTTAAAAATTAAACAATTGAGAGCCACATGATGAGGGTATCATTCAGATTCTAATTCAAGGTAGCAGCCTAAAATTAGAACAGGCCTCTGATGAAAAAGAGAAAAAAAATTTAAAAATCAATTTAATGTATTTTACTACCACAGATGAAATAAAGAGTGACATTTGGATACTGACAAGTATTTTTGCTGTTGAAACAGATTGATTCAAACTGAACTCTCACACCTGCTGTTAAAGTACTTGAAGTCTGTATTTATAAAAAAAACCCACATAGAACCCACAGCCATTTAAATTTTAAGATACTTTGTATTCCTTCTTTATGAGGTGAAATACAAACATTTCCTGCACAGAATGACCTAAAGCATTTAACAACAACAACAACAACAAAAGTGTTCCTTCAAATTAGGACACCCTGATTTCAAAAAACCCTTTGACAAATTATATTCACACAATTAAATAGACATAATCTTTACATGTAGGTTATTGTTACCTGTAAAACAGATTTGGTTGGAAGTTATAAATTCTTGGGAATGGCAACTTACACTGGAGATAATTATCCCACTAATCATCTTCACTTTCTCTTGGGCCCCTCAGCTGAGCAGCAGCTAACCAAAATACAGGTGAAAACGACAAAAATCTCCTTGTATGCTATTGTTTTAAAAATAAACAAACAAAAAAATCACAACCAAAAAAACCACACTATGTATGTTTCAACTCCACTCAAGCAGGTAAGAAGCTATCAAAGTTACTCCCAACCTCATTATGCAAGCCATAATTACTGAAAGACATACTCTCTCACTTAAAAATTAAACAATTGAGAGCCACATGATGAGGGTATCATTCAGATTCTAATTCAAGGTAGCAGCCCAAAATTAGAACATTTACTTTATTTTTAGAAGTACAAGTGAAAACTTGTACTTATATAAATGCATCATTTTGCAGTAGCCTAAATTGTTGGTCTCTGAGGAACGTGGCTGTATTCTTGAGAGTGATTGAAATATTCAAACATACATCTTTTCACTATCATGAAAATGTGAAAATAAACAAGAGCACAATACAGTATGTTCATAATTACTGAAAGACATACTCTCTCACTTAAAAATTAAACAATTGAGAGCCACATGATGAGGGTATCATTCAGATTCTAATTCAAGGTAGCAGCCCAAAATTAGAACATTTACTTTATTTTTAGAAGTACAAGTGAAAACTTGTACTTATATAAATGCATCATTTTGCAGTAGCCTAAATTGTTGGTCTCTGAGGAACGTGGCTGTATTCTTGAGAGTGATTGAAATATTCAAACATACATCTCGGCAGAGCGCTCCTTGTCTCTCCCTTTAGGCTGAACATTCATCTTCTGTTTGTGCCCCCAGCCCGCATTAAGCCACAAAATTTAATATTATCAAAGTTCACTGATTTGTTTACAAGACAGCATGATGCAACAAGTAAAAATACTTTCCATTTTAAAATCTGAAGATTTGTACATGGCCAAAGAACATGTAAGCAACTCAGGCTGTGCCTACATAATGAATTCAACGTGTTAAAAGTGGATGTAAAGAAATATTCACCTCTCCTGTTGTTAGCAGCACGTAGTCTGCTTTTTTTTCTTTCTCTTTTTTTTTTTTTTTTTTAAAGTATGGGATTTGAAGTATTACTGCAGGACAAAATAGCATTTGAGTAGCGTGTTCTACTCGATTCTTTACCCTGAGAGTTACTCACAGGAGCACCAGGAATCACGTGCATGGATTTCAACGTGTGTTGTCAAGTTTTGGACACCTAAACTCCAACAGCGAGTTTCAGCCTCCCCAAAGTTTTAAGTAGGAAACTGAATTATTCAAATCCAAGTAAATAAATTCTTATCATAAAGATAATTCCCTCTGATTCAATTAAAACATGCTGTATTTTCTTCTGACCAGATAATCTTAGTCTGTAGCAAGAGTTTTACTCTTTTACAAGTACAAGTGAAAATTTGTACTTATATAAATGCATCGTTTTGCAGAAGCCCTAATATCCCTCAGAAGTCTCTGAGGAATATGGCTGTATTCTTGGTTTGCTTGAGTATTTCAACCACTCTATCTTTTCACTATCATGAAAATATCAAAATAAACAAGAGCGTAATACAGTATGGTTTCAGGGACTACAGAACTCCTAAATAAGGCAAACAAAACACTATTTTTTTAGGATAAAAGAGCGTAATACAGTATGGTTTCAGGGACTACAGAACTCCTAAATAAGGTAAGCAAAACACTACTTTTTTTAGGATCAAGAATACAAGTGTTTCACTCCAGCATTGGATGGCCATAATAATTCAGCTTGGGAAACAGCCATCTACAATGCACAGAACACTAATGCTTTGAATACAAGTGTTTCACTCCAGCATTGGATGGACATAATTCAGCTTGGGAAATAGCCATCTACAATGCACAGAATACTAATGCTTTCCACAGGATTCACCAGCAAATTAAAGTACTTGAAAATCCTCAAATGGAACCAGAAATAAAGTTCACTGTAAAGAAGCCACACAATTTGCTACATCTGTACCTGCTGACAACCTTTAACACTGTTTTCAGGATTTTGAAGAACTTAAAGGAGTGATGCCTGTCTTTAAAGGCTTGGAGAGTTGTGGGCAAAAGTGCGAGGTAAGAACCAGCAGCTCCCAATGAAAACAAATGCTGTCATTAAATATTAGTCATACCTTATAGTGTAGATTTAAGAGAAACATTCTTCAAACCAAGAATTTACCTGCATTTCTATTTCTGAGTTGTCTTCCTTTCAAGTGAAGAAAACATGTTCCTACCTGCATCAACAACTGTTTTTTCAACAGAAATACACACTAGAAATATTCACCAATTTCTCCCTATTTTACTGCATTTTCATAAACACTTACAATTGGTCTAAGCCTGTGTTAAAACTTACACAAGTCAGCATGAGAGCCAACTACTAAAAAAACCAGTTCTTAAAACTTACACAAGTCAGCATGAGAGCCGACTACTAAAAAAAACAGTAACAAACGACATTCTTTCAAATTATATTCTGCTCTCCAGCCTGACAGAAAGACTATTGAATTTTAACTGCAAGTCAGTAACCGGGCTTTCCTTGTCAGTGTCCCAGCAAGACATCAGGGGTTTCTATCTGAAATTCTTCAAAATAAAACACGCAATCCATACTTCATCGTTTCAAATAGGCCAGAAATATTTTATCTGATGCATGCAAAGATTAATCTTGCCATTAAAGTGGAAAAAAAAAATGGGCAAAAGTGCGAGGTAAGAACCAGCAGCTCCCAATGAAAACAAATGCTGTCATTAAATATTAGTCATACCTTATAGTGTAGATTTAAGAGAAACATTCTTCAAACCAAGAATTTACCTGCATTTCTATTTCTGAGTTGTCTTCCTTTCAAGTGAAGAAAACATGTTCCTACCTGCATCAACAACTGTTTTTTCAACAGAAATACACACTAGAAATATTCACCAATTTCTCCCTATTTTACTGCATTTTCATAAACACTTAAAATTGGTCTAAGCCTGTCTTAAAACTTACACAAGTCAGCATGAGAGCCGACTACTAAAAAAAACAGTAACAAACGACATTCTTTCAAATTATATTCTGCTCTCCAGCCTGACAGAAAGACTATTGAATTTTAACTGCAAGTCAGTAACCGGGCTTTCCTTGTCAGTGTCCCAGCAAGACATCAGGGGTTTCTATCTGAAATTCTTCAAAATAAAACACGCAATCCATACTTCATTGTTTCAAATAGGCCAGAAATATTTTATCTGATGCATGCAAAGATTAATCTTGCCATTAAAGTGGAAAAACAAAATAAAAAAATATATTTGACTACCATGTTCTACTACTTCGTGATCCAGCAGAGACTAGTAAAATCTTACCTTATATAGCTTTACTAATACTTACTGATAAAAGTCTGCCTCTTTTGCTGCTTCTTCACATCTTTTTAGTGTCTTGGTGTGTTGATTCTGCAGAGACTGTAGGTCTGACATGGCTTTCATGCACTGAATCTTCAGTCTTTCATAGTCATGATTTGGTTTTGGACTAGGCCTAGCGCGGAAAAAGAATATGAAGTCAAACATCATTGCATAGAATTTAACTAAATTGACCAAGTCATTGTGCCGAGTTACATATCTGATTGAGTGTTACCATGTTCCTTTAAACTACTACAAACAAATGAGAAAACATGCCAGAATCTACCTCACATTTCCCTAAGCTAATACGAATTTTGTTCAAGTGATTATTAAGAATCTCCAAGGCAATATAATCTCCAAAAAGCAATTTTCAGTAAGCTGAACAGAGTGAAAGCCAGAGTCAATCCTAAGAAAATTTGACTGAATTTTTTTTTTTTTGGTATATCAGGATCATTGAGAGGAGAAATCTTCCTAAAATAATCTACCTTGTCAAGGAATTGACATGCACAGATTGTGTGGTCATTGCACATGGTATCTTTCTTTATTAGAAAAATCATAAATCATGCTAGAAACTAAATTATCAGTGTTATGCCTTTTGTTTTGAAGCACTGAGCTTCTAAAAGAGACTCCACATGGAACTGTTGCTACTCTATGCAGTCACAACATTTTTGCACCATTGAATTTTCTAGTTTCAAAATGAAGCTTCTGCCAGCTGTCCCTGGGTCATCTCCTGGGTCTCTTATAACTCTACAGGCAATGAAAGAAATCAACCAACAAACAACCCAAAAGAAAACAATTGCTTTCTAATTTGACTCTATTTATTCTCATATCAGATTTGCTCCACTGCTTCACAGAACAACCTTCCTCCCTCCCACCTCACTCTCTCCCAAGCGGCTTCTCTGGACGCACAGCCTGAAAAGCCATCAGAATCCTCTTTGCTTCATCCAAAACCAGCAAGGCAGACTCTGGAACTGAAATGCAGCTGGCAATCGAATCGCAACGAAAACGGTTTCACACTCGTGCAGTGGGGAGAGTTGATAAAAAAAAAAAAAAAAGGCAGCCACATCTGATTCACAGACTTTTAGGGAGTGTGTGCGTAACATGAAGGTGCTTTTTAGTAATCCAGCTACATTTGGGTCGCTGAATAGGAAAACCTTCAATTGTAATTCTGCTTTTTCTCCTTTCTCCAGAGAAATGCTACTGGGGAAGCAAAATCAAAAACCCCTTTCTTGACCAGCAGACTTTAGTAACAATTAAAAGCCAAATTCATATAAGTAACTAAATGCTCAAGTCACATCTACAGGGATGTCTGTTAGGGTTTGTTTTTTTTTAATTCACTGTTTATTAGGGGTGCCAGAAGAAGTGGTGCGTTATTCGTACATTGCTAGAGACATATTACTGCAACTACTGCAGCCTTACTCCTTTAAAATACAACTCTAGTTAGCGTAACTGAAACTCCATTTGAGATGTTCACACTCTTGACAGAATCACTAAAAACCCAAGCATTGATTTAAATTAGGGTGAAATAACTGAAAGTTATAACTGAAAGTAGACGCCATCTGTCCACCACAGTCATAAAAATGACAACAATAATTGAAGTACAGTTTAACTCTCAGTTGAAGCATTACGCTTACTGAGACCCATTAACGTACATTCAGATTAAGCTTGTAATGTTAAATTCTTATTTGTGCAAAATATTTGAGTGTATGAATTTTCACTAAAGGAAAACAATTAGGCCAGTCTCAAAGCTATGGTGAGAACTTGTTCTACAAGTCTAACATCAATCGTGTGTATTTCATATATTGCTGAAATAACAGGAGCATTAATCTTAAAAAAAAAGAATAATCCTATTTACAATGGCTATCATGTAGGTAACTACAGAAGTTAGCCTACCTACACAATGAGGAAGGAAACCAATGCCACCAGTATCATCCTGCATTCTAGCTCATCTACAAGAAACAAAAAACACCAGGACAGCCAAGCCCATATGTTCTGCAGTGCTGTTCCAAGGGTTTATGTCTCAGCAAGAAAAACAGGGACACGCAAAGGAGGAGCATTGGTCAGAAGTCAAAAATCAAAATGCAGTTCATTCAATCACATGTAGGGGTTGACTCTTCCGTAAGACCACCACAGTTTTATGCTAAAACGCCCCACAAAATAAAGAAAAATACGATTCCAGTAAAGGAAAGGCGTCAATTATTATTTTGGAAGCATTGGTTCAAACGTTAACAAAAACTAAAGTGCTAGTGTCAAAGGTCCAACTGTTTTTCTGATCTTTATATAACAACTCCAAAAATCCTTTGTATTCCCGTGGAATTACCCTGAGCATAAATCAAAGCCACAGTGAAACTGACATTTACACGTATCTGATGCTGACGTAAAAGCTAAGGCCGACAGCACATCCAATTTTGTGGGCAAAGCCTACCCAACAACCTGGAAATGTTTTCATTTCTATTGCAGTGCCAGCACTACCACCAACAATTTCAGATTCCACGTAAAACAGTCTCTTCTCAAAGGCAGTGTCCAGGGGGTTTATTGTATTGCCGTTCTCTTCTACTACTACAGAAGTAGTAAGCACAGCAAGTTTAAGTCTATAAAGTACACCTTGAGCACGCTAAATTATTTGGTCAAATCTTAATCAGCACAACACGTGCAGGCACACAGTCACTGTCAAGTGACACAAGCACAGCATGAGCAATGCTGCTCCTGTCCAGCAGGATGACACACGTTCATCTGATTCAGCGCATCGCAAGCCACTTCTGCGCCTCCTCTGCCACGGCTCTAGGCTTAGTCAACGCTTGCTTTGCAAAACAGCTCTCTGTTCTGCAGCTGCCAGCCCTTCCCGGCCAGCCCAGCCCACCCGGGTGGTGTTGAGCTGCCACCAGTTTGATGCACGCCAGCGTGACGTGTCAAGATTTGCCTCTGCACCACCTGCCTTAGGTACGGCCGCGGTTAAAGCCGCGCACGCAGCCAGGAAAGCAAAAGCCCTTTTTTGGGGTCGTAAAAGTCACCACCCAAATAACCATCTTCCAGCTTTCACACTTCAGAGTGTGCAAATTTCAGTTTGCAATGTCTGGGCTTTGGCTCCTGGAAGTCTGAAGATTACTTTTATATGAAGAAAGAATGCAAAATAAAGTAAAAAACCAAAACAAAACAAAAAACCCAAACAAAACGAAACCAAAACAAGCCACCAGCAAGCTTTCAGAAACCATATATATATATATTTATATGGATGTGGATGAGAGGAGTACTCGCTTTTATACCAAAGGAAAAAAATGTCAACTAATAATCTTTATTCTTTTCCCACTCTTCAAATATTTAATTGTTTGGAAGGCAGCATCCTCCATCTAACATACACTGTCCAAGCACTGCCCAAATGCAATATTTATTTTGATGAGTTGTTCTCTAAGCTGTAAACATTTATATTTTCCACTACATACAAATCCTACACTGGCAGCAGAAGATTGATTTAACAATTAAAGAGGGAAAACTAGGGCAGTCTAGCGGACAGCTCATCAGAACTTTATTAATAGTATCCTGGATTATGGAGAACATAAAAGCTATAAAATCCTCAACGCCTGAGCTCTAACAACTTCAAATAAGAAATCCCTCTGCATAAATAAGTAACTGGAAGCTATGCAGAAGATGTTGACATTTGACAATCTCTTCCTCTCCTGTCCCCACATCACTTGGAGGCCTTCAGATAGATAGAACACAATTCTCTTAAAATAGCCCTCAGAATTCATGGAGCAAGGAAGGAGGCATTAAGATGGGTAGCTAAGGAGTGAATAAAACACCCAGATTCTCTCATACCAGTTCACCGGTTCAAATCTTGACCTTTTCTCATGAGGACAAGAAGTTTAATAAACCTGACATACAGATAGAGCTGGTGAAATAACAAATACAAACAACAAATAAAACATTAAAGTTGAGAAAAGCTATGCATCACGACAACACCTCCCAGAATATCTGTTCTTTGTTCTTATTTCAGATTCAGTGACAGACAATTTTTTTTCAAGGTTCAAAAAACTTCTCTTACATGCACTTACTGCAGGAAAAAGTACCCGCTCAGTGTGCCCAAAGTCACATTTATGAACATTAGCAGATCTGTAACCTTTTAAAAGAAACCAGTTCTCTTTCCTACACAAAAATCCCCTTATCTCCAACTAACTCATACACTCCCTGAGTACTATCTTCCTCACAACTTATAAACCCTCATATTAGAATGAGCTCCAAAAGGCTGCTGGCCATTAACTGATGTTGAAGACATATTGTTTTAATTTGCCAGCACCTGTAACTTCTCAGTGGAGGAGACTTCCTTACTCTTAATGTTAAGACTTATCAGTCCCTCAGTATATATATACCAGGAAACGCATTTCCTAAAAAACACTAACTCCCCTCAACAGAAGTCCAAACCTCTCCTCCCTTGCAGAAGCACAGGAATAGCCGAGTTATTATTTTCCCCCTCTCCTAATTTCTGTCCTCCAGCCAAGTATTCAGAGCTATTTCCCTTTTTTTCCCCTCTTGCTTTCAAAACAGCAAATGCTTCAGCCACTGTTCTTTCTCTGCCCACAACATAACCCAGGAAGCGTAAATAACTTGTTTCCTTTCTTCTCCCAACACAGAGATGAGCCCTACTCCCCTCATTCCCACAGAAAAATTGCTGGAGAAAACAGGAATAGGTATTTAACAGGCAGCTCTGAAATCTGGATGTGGTCACCTACTTGTACATATATCAGGAGGCAGGCAGGTTAACAAGCAAAACACATACATTGGAATATCCCTGCCGCTTTACAAGCAAGCAGGAGTCAAGCCACTTGAAAACACTACTGAGGACTAAATTAAAATGTTACATTTCCTTTGTTCTCACCTGCAGTCATCAAAAGTTGACCCAGGAGATGAAAGTGCAAGTCGCTTGCGCAGCTCATCCCTCTCACGAGTCACTTGACGGAGCTGATACAAGATCGTCTCCAGCTTCTCGCTCATCTGTCTCGTGTCTATCACAGGTGGTGGAGATGATGGTTTACCAGTCGTACCTGGCCAAGAGATAAACAATTGGCAGTCAGAGAAGTCCTCGAAAGAACATTACAACTTCACTATAGAAATTAACACTAATTTCAAGAATCCTATCTTTTTGGTTGCAGGATCCTCTTGAAAGAAGTCATGGAAGTTTTCATCAGTGAGTTGACACAAGAATAACTTCAATTCAGTCAGACCCCATGCTAGCAGAAAGGCCCCATCTGTGTTGCAAGTTAAGTTTGCATGAGTAGGTTCCTTGTTTTCTCATGAACTTACAGGTTGCCAAAAAGGTAAGGCAAGTTTACAGTCACAATTAAAACATCTCGGAAAGTACCATAGTGACAGAGGTCACAGGTACAAAGTTATTCCCAATAAAGAACCATGGTTTTCCTTCCAAAAAAAAAGTAAATTCCACCCACACCGACTCACCCCAGCAACAGCAGAGAAACTGTTCCAGCACAGGGACTCTTTTCCTGTTCCTTTATCTAGCAGCACAGATGTACTATTCTACTATATTCTTCTGCCAACACTTATTTTTAACGCAATTCTATGCTTTCACATGTTGCAGTTTATCAGCCCATTATGCAAAGTTAAAGATTTGACTTGCCAACAAATCATGAGAAACAAGCTTCGTTTTGAACAACATTGGCTAACACGAGCACATTACAAATCACTGCAACACTACACATGAAATTTCCTCTAAGGGGCAGTCATACATTAAACAGTTCCGTGGGATCTTTTAATTCTTAGCTTTCTTAATATCAGAGACAAACAATGATGCCTACTGTCCTCTCAGACAGCTACACCAATACAAAGAGGTCTTCTTCCACATGAGAGATGAGACTGTGGCATGTTATGTTTCACAACGTGCTGACAATTAAGTCAACTGTAATTATAGTTCTGCCCAGTTTAATCCTAGGCACATGAGAGCAAACTCAAAGATATAGGTCACAGATGTGAAAGTTAAAGGCCTAAACGTATACGGGAGATTGCTATTTTCTACCTAAAAGAGAAATTCTAGAAATAGTTTGCATAATTATACACTTGAAACAAGTTGCTGACATACGTATTAACTTGTTAGGATGTACCTTCATTATGCCCTTTTTTTAAATGAGGAAACAAAAGACACAATAGTAAAATAATGCTCTCTGATCACTGCCTTTTCAAAGAAGGAATTTCAAACAAAGTAATTTCATCTGATCAAATGTTAAGGAGTTACAAGAATTGGCTTATCTCTAAACCCTCTTCAGGAAGGTATTGCAGAATGCAAAAACTCCCTCCAACTTTTAAGTAGAGCTACCTGTGCTTTAAAGTTCCCACACTAAAATAACTGCAGGGTCAGGGCTATCACACATACAGCGTCTAGAATAATAGGATCCTTGTTCTTACTCCTTTCAGCTGTTACTGTAATTCTATAATGAGAATTTATGAGCACAGACTGTTCTTTTAATCTAACTATTGCATAATAATGTATGTAAATGCTCTAATAGCAAACTGAAGAAATAAAAAATTGCAGGAACAGTCTGCATTCTGTAGAAAGGCACAAACTCACATCGCTCCAAAGAATTCCCAATGGAAACTGCATTTGGACTTTCTCCTACTACTTTGTTTCACTCCTCCATCCAGATGGAGTCCTTTCATCCATAAAGACTAAGGATCTCACACTTCTAAAATGCAGTTATCCTTTATTTTCCTAGAACACGAACCATTCTACATAATTTTCAAGGTAAGATTATAAAGAAATCAGTAGTAATACAAATGCACTATCCCAGGCTTATGATACAGGGAATGAATAGGGAAAAAACAAATGGACAGGTAAAAAAAGTCAGAATATGTATTCATTTTGAACAGTTTGGACAGATCAAGAAGCAGGAAGTTTCATAAAAAAATTAAAGGTAAAGACAGACAAACCTAATTCTGGTACTGACAGGCTGCACGGTCATGGGTAAATTCAGTGGCAACCTGCACTTCCTCTCACTGGAGCTGACGCGTAAGAATATGTGTAACAGTGAAAAAGTTCCCTTCTCATCTTTACAGAGCAGTTCAAAAGCTTATTATCTGTCATCCTGGGGCTGGCTGCTGTGAGCAGAACAGATGAACAGGATGCAAGGGGCACAAGAGGAAGGAGGAGATAAATCAGGAAGGCTGGTGTGCTTTGCATGGAGGAAAGGGCCCTGGATGAACAACAGTCCATCACTAATATCAGCGTTAACCCCAGCAGCAGTCCCATGGCCAACGTCTGCTACACAAACCCAACACAAGCATGCAACGGCTGCTCTGGGAATCTAAAACATAGTAAAAGGAGGTACAGAGTTATACCTCAGCTCCTCTTCCTCTACCTCGCCCTGCACACACACACCCCCCCACAGCTTTGACAACACCCCAGTGACAATCTTCTTCAGGCAAGGAGAACATTTGTGCGTACGGTCCCAAAACTGTGCCAAGCAAGACAAGACTGCTCTAAATAAAGACAGGCAAATTAGCCTTAGGAAAGAAGCTTTCTTGACTAATGTGAAGTCGTTTGTCTTAATACCAGAAAAGGTTATTTTTCATTAACTTGTCAGTTTTTACAAGTAACTCAGCAAATACTTTCATCTCAAATGCAATGATATTGTTGTCAACGCAAAATACCAGCCAAGAGATGTACACCTTCTAAGTGCTGTAAAAACACAGACCAATATGATCCAGATATTCCTCCTCTTATCCTTAAAAGAAGTCCAAAAAGGTTATCTTTGTTTGATTTACTAACAACCTTAGATTTTCAATAATTGTACGAAATGTCTCATACATGTTAAATCAGATTGTGTGGATGCTCAAATGATAAAAAAAAAAAATCCTAACTAAAAACTTCAGTAAACTCTGCTTTCATCACAAAATTTCAATACTCTTAATTTCCTTTAAAGGAGCTTTTATAGCTGAATGCTAAAAGCATTTTATTGCATTTGACATCATGATGCAGTAGGAGGAAAGTGACCTGTGCTTCCAGCTTTGTATTCTTTTTCCATCTGAGTGCATATTTTACGCAACAGTACTTCCTCTCTGCACTTTAACCAGTCAAACTGGTCTTAAAACGTACAAGCCTGAAGGCTAAATCTCCATTATCCAAATTATGCCACCTTTCAGTAACTCACCTGCTTTCTCAGACAACCTGGATTTGTGAAAATGTATTTACTGCAAGACTTGCCAAGTACAACTCATCCAAGTGCTTTGTTAAGCCTCACCACTCATTCTTCACGTGAGCTGAACCTGGGCTCCAAGAACCCAAGTGTCTGGAAGTCACCTCCCCATAAGTCACCCCCTACGTAAACACGCTCCACCAGCGCCCGAAACAGCCCGACAGCAGCGATGCTTCATGTGGGCAAAATGCATTTTGCCCCCTAATGCCACACGTGCATTAAGTACTGATTGTGCACTGATTTAATCTGAAGCAAGATTTTGCAGGATTTCCATCATACGCTGTATAAAAGAAAAGAAGCCCTAAAAAACCCCAGAAGCTGGAGCAATCGCATCTTCCATAATTATACTCTAAATGCTGGACTTCACAGAAATCACAATGATCTATTATTGCAGTACATACCAAATACAATTCTTGATGATTAATCATCACTGATTGAAGAGATAATAGAGCCACACAGAAACCACTGCTCAGCTTCATGTTTGGGGATGGGGTAGCACACTTTTTGAAGAAGAAAAGAAGATTTTAATAGAAATAGGGCTGGGAAACTTGTTAAACTGACCAAGATGTACCATAAAGCTGAATCATTGTAATGTTGAGGTGGGAAAATGGACCAAAGCATAAACAGTTACTTTTAAGAAATGCCATTAACATATTTTGAATTAAAATAAACTCACTACTCTGCGAAATACACTTGTATGACAGGTTCAACTAATTCAAAAGGCAATCTGTCACAAGCTAACAGAATGCCTGAATTTTACGATGTTTTTTTGAAACTCATCTTACAGATTTGTGCCAATTCTTGCCTGCAAACAAACAGGAGACTATTCATTGTACAGCCAAGCCTTTTTCATTTCTTGCTCTCATAAAAAAAAGAAAAAAATCAACAGGGATGTTCGGAATATTATTTTATAGCTTTGTAAATCATGACAGAGAATGTTAAAAAAGAACTGCAAGATATATTGCAGAGCTCTATCAGCAGGGTTTCTCCCCAGGCTCAAGGAAGGGTTAGGGAGTACAGTCTTATGGCTGCTGTAGGAAAATGCATGCTAAAATATTTACTTTCTTTCAATAATTTATGAGGACTAGAACAGGCCTATATATCAGAAGTTTAGATACATTTCTTCAGGTGTATCTTTTGAAGCAGTCTTGAAACAGCAGAGAGCACAGAACCGAATTCCATGTAGGTGAAATAAACCATTAGTAAAAAAAAACAGCAATACATTAAGGAAAGGATGCTGAAAGTTGAAATAGTGAACTGTGGAAACAGTTTCATCTGACAGACAGAAAACCTAACAAGGTTATGAAAGCAGTGAGGATCATGTAACATGCAAGGACAAAAGAATGGGTAGCTCCTCAGTATTTGTTTTAACACAGAATATAACAAGCTAAACAAAACCACCAGCATGGAAAACAAACTTTCAAATTCAGTAAGTTTAAGACTTTAGAAAGAACTGAACAGTGGTTCTGGAAAGACTATTGGAAAGAAAATCTGTAACCTAATACTCAAAAATAGTAAGGAGGAGGAAAAAAAGGCCGATATGTCAATTCAAGAGGTCCTTGCAGAACTTTGCTGAATTAAAACACAATAGAAAGTAAAATCTGTTACTGTGACCAAGGGAAATACAGCTGAAGCTTCTGGGTTTGAATGTTCAGGAGCTCCCTGGTGGGAAAGCCCAAACCCTACCTGTGTCAGGTTTACAACCACAAGCTGAAAGCACAGCCTAGACAAAAGTGTCCAAGCCAAACCCAAGGGAGACAACGACTAGGGTCAACCAGTGCACACCAACCAAGGGGATGAGACTCCACCAGCCTTCATTCCTTCACAACTTTTCCTGCAGAGAAGTTGTGGTCATCATCTCACCATACTGTTTTATGGCCCCGAAAGAAACATCCTGTCACCAAAAGGATTTCCTGAACGCACAGACTGATACAGGGCCTCAGGATGTACTGACAGACACTGTATGCAGGAGGTGGGCATTCACACACACTATATTTCTATTCAAATCATTACAGACCAACCAAATCCTCAGAAATTCCTCCAAGGAGCTGCCAAATGTTAAGACGACACAATAGCAAACAAAATACCATGAAGTGGTCAGCTATTCATTAGTGGTTCTCAGGCTCTATCTATGCAGAACCCTTAACAGACCAAGAATTAACTCAAACGGATTTGTTACAGGAAAAGTTAAAAAACAACAACAAAAAACAACCCAAAACCAATCCCAACTAACCAACCAAAAAATCCCAAACAAAAGCCAAAAAAACCCAACACTCCTCCTCCAAGACTGCAGCAGTATATATCAACAAAATTGACTTTTTTGTTGTTACTGTTGCTTTTTTTTAAAAACAAGACATCACATCCACTGGGTAATTCCTGAAGTGACACAAGTGGAGAGAACAGTATGCATGACTACGTGTCAACCCATGGCTGCCTGGAAACGGACACCACAGAAGTCAATGATAATACAATAAGTATTTTTAAAGTGTTTATTACTTAAGAGAAGATGGTTACTAACAAACACACTGAAAATTAGGTAACAAGATTGAGGATCAGTCCTAGAGACATCTACATGACTCATGAACGCAGTAAAATAGAAGGGGAGTGAAGTTAACTTAGGAAATAAACAACCTCTTCCACAAATTAAGGTAAAAGCCTGGTTTCCAGTAAACTGAACACGTGTTTTTCATGTACTCAATTAAAAAACAAGGAAATTACATGGTAAATAGAACTGCAAGGAGAGGTTGAATTCAATCTTCGAGGCCAAATTTTACAGGAAAACTAATTCTGAATAGAGAGACTGAATGGGGAGGAAGTGGAACATCAAAGGCAGTCACTGCAGCACAGACAAGGATGCTGATGTGGTGTACTGGTATTGGTCCCAGCACCTTTTCTCGTTCATTTGTGGCAGTTCAGCAGGTGTAATATTGTGAGTTGTTTTCTTGTCAGTATGTGTTAAGTGTTGAGCTATCTTTACCAAATATAAATATTGTGTTTGTGTTAGTAAAAAAAGTAAGAAGAACAATGAGAGATTCCTATAGGCTGTTGGGAGGAAAGAGACAAAAATCACTTTTTCAGACATGGAACAAGTGTTTATCTTTGACTGAAAGAGTATCACAAACCACACCTGCAGCTGAACAGTCCTATGAATAGTGAAAACAACTACTTTGTCATATACAGCTGTAGAAAGTGTGAAGCAATAAGCTGAAATCACAACAACATAAAAGGACAGTTGTCAAAACAGCCAACATGGAAACAGGGAATGAATACACATTGTTGGGAAGGAACTGTCATCTGATGGGCAGGGGGGAAGAAATGTTTGCTTTGGAGTAAGAATTAAAGCCCTCAGATTAAGTAACTTGAAATGCAATTAGTGAAAAACTATCTGTAAATAGGCTGTCAGGCTGATAGGCTAACAAAGCCCTAAGCAAGGAAATGCTGTCAGTTGAAGTCAGTTGGACAAGCTTGGTGGGGTCAGACATCTGACTACCTGATGATAAAGCTGCAGTGCCAACGGTGGTGGTGGTTTTTACAGACTGGTATGTAAATCCCCATAGGAAAAGGTAGTACAGTGATAGGAACACTGAAGAGCAAGAAAAATCACTTATCACTAAAAAAAGTGATACCATTTGCATAAAACCGAACAGCTGGAACTATAATAGTCTGTTGAAAGTTAAAAGATAAAGGTGGTAATATGCGAAGTGGAATGAAGAGATTACAAGATTGACAGCTGCAATCACAACAATGCAAAGAGATCCAGCAGTGGAAAGAAGGAAATTATACATGTGGAAAGACAGAAGGCCTCTTCCACTCCCCAAGTCCCCGCGTTAAGATCTCAGTATATTTTCCAAGAATGGAGGAGTATGCAGTTGCAGTGTCTTTCTGCTAAAAAACACACCACGAAAAAACCTAACGCAGACTATCCTCAGAGCTACAGAATTCACAGAAGCTTTTTAGGTGACATGGCCAGAAAAAGAATTCACTTGGCTATTGTAAAAAGAAAGACAGGAGCCTGATTTTGGAAGAAATTAAAAAATAAAAATAAAAACATGGAAACTGGCAGTGAGGAGATATAATCAAGAGATGCACAGAAACTAATAAGGACACTGTGTAACTACTTCCCATAGCAAACAAATTTGACTATTTCAGGCTGAAGTATTGTATAAGTAGTGTGATAACTGGCAGATAATACATCATCTAAGATAATCTTTCAGAACACAGGCCTTCCATCTTTCCTTACAGGTCCAGAAAATTATCTGCTGAGATAAAGAAAGAACATCTGGTTCGAGCAGGACCACCTAGAGCCAGGTGTCCAGGACTATTTCATTAAGTTCAATTTAGTGCTTGCTGAGCATTTATCTTCAAAATTATAAATGTCAAAAGACTGAGCGTGCTATGCAAACTGGTGCTTTTTCTTTGTTTTTTAATTCTCTCTTTTCTTTTTTTTTTAAGGACGTCTTTGTTCTGTGTTCTCTTCCTCTGTTATCATGACCGGTCAAGTGGGTGACTTTTTTTAAGGACGTCTTTGTTCTGTGTTCTTTTCCTCTCTGTTATCATGACCGGTCAAGTGGGAGAGTAGCCAGTGACTGTCACGTATAGCTCTGTTACTGGTTTCTATCCAATTCCTAAGTGACACTGTTGTTCCGTGCTTGGCACGCCAGGCACTGAATCTCCATAAATAATTATTCTGATGTCAGAAATGCAGGATTGTAGCTTCATTCAGAGAGTCTGCTGGGCACGGCGAGTGGGCAGATGAAGGATGCTTCTATTTACACACAAAATTCTTTGTGATTAGCCAAGAGCAAAGAGAAAAGGAAATACAGAGAGAGCATGACAATTTAATGAGGATTTGTTCCTTTGAGGGGAAGAAGGTAGGACTGAAGCACAATCGATGGAGGGATTACACAATGGATGGAGGGATTACAGGAGTTTATATCATACCTCTTTTGGAAAATAACAGTGAATATTTGCCCTCAGTTCCATCAAAACTACGTATTTTGCATGCACAGCATGAACTTTATTAATACATGGGAAAGAAAAGGAAGGAAGCATAAAAGAAAAACAAAAATTTTGTCAACTAAACCAATTTTGAATGGAGAGGAAAATACACAAGAAAAACCTGGAATGAGCAAAGATCTGTTACTCTGTATTTTTATTTACATACATATACAAAAGAAAAAAGACAGATACACCTATGGTCAAGGCAGGTAAACCTACAAAGAGGAGTTTCTTTTCCAAAGCTGCAACCCTGCTGCTACACAGGTGGGAAAACTGGCTTCCACTCAACTGCTTATTCTACCACATGCACATGGGAATGCAAGTTCATCCTTCTGTATCCCTCAAGCCCATCTAGGCAGGGAAAGAGGAAATAAAGCTTGGATGAGAGCACAGTACTGGGGACAGACCGGCCCTAAACTCTTCTCTGAGTCACATTATACAAGTTACATCACTCCTTGCTCTCCTCTGATATTAGGACTATGGCATTTCTGAAGACCAAGGGAACCCCATTGTATCCATTTGTTCCCCATACAGAAGCTGCTCCATGACCATTCATCTGTGCTTCTGCTCTCCATGCTTGCTGTCCTCTTCTATTTCAATGAGAGAATCAGAACTGCAAATTCACCCAAGACTTGGGCACACCATAGACTTATACAGTGATAAAATGATGTTCTCTCAACTTTCCCTCTTCCTTTCCAAATCCTAACACCATTTGACCAAGACTGAGCCCGTGTTTTCTCAGAACTACCTTATAAGAACAGTTATCTTAGTACTATTTAAGCTTAATTCTTAGATCAGGGACTCTATCTGAAAAATAAGCCCATTGTTATACACATCAGCTTCATAAATTAACTCTGAAATCCAGGATAGCTGTAAAACATATATGTATATCTCTTATTATATATGATTCTATAAGATTATATAAGACATGGAATTATCTCAATTTCACAATATCCTGGCTTACTTGGAAGCATTTCAGAAAAAAGATCATTTAATTAAGAATGCTGGCAGCAGAAACCACCTCCAACAACAGCTAGGGTGATTAAGGTTGGGAAAAAAAAGATGGAGCACATAGACATACCCTTCTCTAGTTACTTTTATTGACTATGGAGTCCAAAAGCTACAAATGAAAGATTGTATTCTCTCTCCTAATTAGAAGATGCTAAGATTCATTCTCTGCTCCTTTATCTGGGCTTATTAGTGGCCCGAATACCTTTCCCATTTGTTCTGAAAGGTCAAATGTGTTAATGTGCTTCTGAGGTGCTTGACAAACAGAAGCAAGGCAGACCAGAAATAATTTTTTTAAAAAATATTTATGAAAAGCAGTGTTTTGAGCTCAGGAATAAGAAAATAGATCCCTTTTTGGCCCCATGAGGAAGGCACACGTGAGTAGGGAAATAAAAACATTGCTTTACATGCATGTGTGTGTACATAAAACTATCAAACTGAACACATTCCAAAGCTTACATTGTCTACAAACCATGAGCTGTTTACCTTCTTTCACCACTGCATTCATTTCACAGGCTAAACTTTTCATTTCCACTGCACAGAACTACCCTTGTGAAAACATATTGCAGTGAGATGGGGGAGAGGGGAATATGTATGTGAAATTCCTGAAACGCTACAGCAACTTGGTATTTCTTGGGATTCCATTCAAAGAAGTCCTATGAAGCCTTTGGGGAGCTGGCATGCGAGCAGTTTCAGTTATGATGGTTTGTCATTCAACAAATCAGTCAGTATTAAAATAATCTGACTGCAGCTTAGAAGTGACTTGCAAACACCTCTATTAGAATATGTTGGTTATTAAGCAAATAAATTTTGCTATTGATATTAGATCACATTAAAAATATTATCCTTTGCAGAACAAGATGTGAGGGAGAGAAAGTGATTGGGGAATGATACTCATGAATAACAAGTCTATGACCAGGCTATAAAACAAACATGAGAGCTTAAAAACAAAGAACTCCCCTGGCTGGTAATGTACTAAATATTAAACACCTAACTCACTTTAATCATTGGAATAAAACAAAACTATGGAGAATACTAGACCACAAGTTTTGTTTAATAGTGGGGTCACTTAATTTTTAGGCTATTAATAACTTTGATCACTGCATATGCCAAAGACATAGCCCTTTAGGTAAAATACACAGATCAGGATTCAGTATGAATTTCAATATTTTAAAACACGAACAAAACATAGTTCAGAAAGAATTCAGTTCTGACTCATACTTGGGAATAACGGATGTCTCAGAAGTAACATGCCAAATTCTAAATAAGTGTTCAGAAACAGGAATCCCAGAAGGCACTATGCCACAGAAAATTAATTAAACAGAAAATAGAGGCAGATATCTGTAGTTAGCAAGTGGTCACCGTTAAAGCAAAAGTCCTCTTTGAGATGGCAAACACTAGCTGTTCATCTACCTACTCTTACTTCCAAAATATAAAAGGTCAGGTACAAAGAATTGAGGATGTGCATTCACAAAGTTACAAAAGCTGGGGGGAAAAAAAAAAATGCTTTAAGTGTACCTTTCCTTTATAAAGTCAGGAGCATGGGACTAGAAAGGACCACCTGTATCTTCTATCTCAGGCATCACTTCATCCAACTATTCCACAAACTTACTGGATTTCACCCTAGAAGAACTTCCTTTTTGGAAGTCTCCTTTTTTGAGTCTAGTTGTCCAAAAAATTTACAAACTTTATTCTTCCTATTTCCAGCCCTGATTGATTCATAGCAAATTAAATCATATCCTTCCTTCAGGTAACAAAATACAAGTGTGATCTTGATAAAAATCTAACTAACGTGTCACAGCTTCCCGTATTTTCAGCAAATAGTGCAGTCAAGCCTAGTATCTTGTCCCTGCATGCTGGAGTTAAAAGTTCAACTCCACGACTGCAACAGATGTCTACCCACAGCCTTAACAGACAACTGACTTGCCTGGTGGTGTCAGGGAAGTCTACAGATGCCTGACACAACACTGGAACTTTAAATATGCAAGAGCCTACATTCCCTATCCAAGGCAAGGGACTTTTACATACATTTCATAATAAAAGTATTTGTGTAAGTGAAGAAGAGGAAAACTGACAGCTATTCAGCTAATACAGCTATTCCGAGATCATCATCTTGTTAGAGGTCTTCTGTCCATGTTTCTTTTTCCTCTGGTTTGACTGTTTTTTCAATATTTGGTCTTTCCCCATGACATTAAAAAATAAGAGAATGAAGCAATTCATTGTATGCAGGGAAAAAAGGGTTAAAGCTCATGGCCAATTCCAAAAGTTTAAAAGGCTATGACCTGGGCTAATAATATTTTTAATTTCTATTTTTTTAACTATGACGACAATTTTAATATTTACATAAACATATACATAGATATATGTGCATGCCTATGTATATATTTCTTATATGCAGACTTGTATAACCCTAATGTTGCCATTTTTACATTATTTTACTAAGTAGCTCAAGGTAGACACATCATTTACTGTATCCAAATGTCACAGATTTTATTGGCAACAACTGCACAGAGTCATGGAAAGGTTTAACTTGCACTACACAAAAAGGGTATACTTTTTCCTGGCGAAGACCCATGGCTACATCTTATAGCTCAACTTCTTTAGTTTTATGACCCAAATCCCTCTACCCTCCCCAAAGGCAACCTTAAAAACTTGTTCTCCCAGCTCCCAAAAAGAGACAGTCATCAAGTTGTTAGATGAATACTTTACTCACCAACGCTACTCAGAGAACTGCTGCTTTCCGAATCCGAAGGCATTATAGACAGCACACTGTAAGTAGACCCTAAAAATCAAAAAATAAAGACAGTATTACTTTTTTTCCTTTTCCTCTCCTGAAACCAAGCTAACCATTCATTTTCTTGATACTGTAAATGCCAAACACGCTAAATTACAGAGAACACACACCACTGTCAAAATCTGTAAATGAACATTGCACTGTGTGTATAGTAGGAAATTATTTTGGATAAAATGGTAAAAATTATTTCAGCAAAATATTGAACTAATACAGTCATTATTTCAGATACACTGAAAATACAGAGTTTCATCTCTACATTATAAAGACTATGAGTGATAGTTGTAACAACAGTCACAATCTGTTTTGGTTTCTTATCTTTTTCACATGTACCAGCTCCTGTTTCATTATGTAGCCGATTTGTATTCTCATCCTCAAACTGTACTTCCCACTTAGAATTCTAATTCATTTCATTGGCAAATATATTTTGCTTACATTCATTTGCAACTTTCAGTATCTGACCTTAAAAGCAAGGACCTGCAAAGCTCTCTGCTGTTACTAATGATAGCAACAGCAGGTTTTTTTCACGTATTAATAGATCAATAGACAGAGGCGCCTTTTATTGCAGTTATTTTTGAAGTATGCTAGATTTTACTGACCAGAAGAACTAGAAAAACGGGTCCTACTTCAAAACCTTACAAACTAAACAGCTCCACCATCCCTCACAAACAGGATAAACATGCTGCACTAGAGACAGGGAGTGATTATGTGCAGCAGCGAGTGAGATCTGGTCCATTTTCAGCACCAACCAGACCTGTCTTCGCAACAGCCAAGCTCAAAGACAGTTTCAATACCTTTAGGAGCTGCTTTTCCTATAGTCCTCCCTCTTAGGTTTCAGTATTTGTTTCTACTAGTCTCTTTGAAATTAAGAAATAAAAGCTGAGAAGCAGCATGAGATTAAACACGTGGATTTACCTTTGAAATGGATTAAAGAAAGGACAGGCTGGAAAATAAAAGAAATCCTAGTTTTTGCTTCTCTCCTCTACTTCTTACCAGGAAAAGATATGACACCTGTAACTACCACAGTGTTAGAGGAAGGAAGACAGTATGTGGTAAAATAAGTTTACCAAGAAGTGAAGCAATAACAGCGAAGTGAATTAGAAAAAGCAAACACACTTAGGGCCTGATCCTTAGCTAGCAAAAGTGACACAGACCCCAACTTCAACAGGGTGTGTTTATTTACCTTGACAAAGAATGAGGCTCCCTCCTACTTCTGATAAAAGGAGCGATGTCGAGGCAAGAGCAAACTTAAGTAAGGAAAACTCCCTCCAAGCAAACCCTCTGGTTTATGAGCAGACATTGAAGAAAAAAAGTACCAGAAAAAGAACTGAATCTTGAAGTAGACTGTTTAACTTGACAGATCCCTGTGAAAAATTATTCTAAATATATTGGTTACAAACAGTTCTAGCTGATTGTACAGAATATAAGCTTTTTGTTTTGTTCTCCTTTTCAAATAAAACACATGACAAGCACGATATTGACACACTGGCTTCAGAAAAAAAACAAAATCTGCTGCGCATTTTTGCTTCCATTTCAAACATTTTCATGTAACAATTTAAGCTGCGTTCCTATTTCATTAAGGCTTATTAAAAGCCAAGTAATTTCAGCATTAATTAAAATCAACCTCTTTGCATATTCTAAACTCATCTGATTTGCAGTATTTCTTGTAGTCTGGACTAGAAGGATTAGAATCAAAAGGGAAGCTGAAAAAAGCAGATCAATATATTAAACAAAGAAGGACATCTTTATGACAGACAACATGTACCGAGATTGTATCAAAACTGCGTGGGACTCAAGCACAATAAAATCTTGTGCCAAGAAGTGACACTTCATTACACTCAGCAATTCAATGGAAAATTGCCCAGTTCCTCTAAGAGATTACATAGGAAGCCCGTACCTAAACAAACTTTTACTGATTGTTAGCTGCTTTCACTTCTTTTTAAGAGTGAAGAAAAAAAAAAATACTCAAAATCTCATCATCTTAACTGATCTTGCTTTTATTTATCTTCAAGAAGCACTCTTACTCTCTGTCTTCTTTTCCCACGTTAAAAGCCAGAGCCAGGACTTAAAACGAGCTAAATACTGCTTTCTGGAATCAACAGAAAAGTTTTATGAAGCTGACTTCATCAATGGAGACATATGACTCTCCCTAGCGATGTTCTTAAAACATTAGCTCAGATTTGTAAAAGCAAGACCCGGTATGCATGGCATGTTATCACAAGAAAACCTACAATTGTGAAGAGAGGAGCAATCGTCTGACCCATTCTTAATTCCTCACCTCTAACCAAAAAAAAAAAAAAAAAAGGCAAAAAACCTACAAAAACCACAAAACCAAAAATAAAGCTAGTAGCATTTGTTAGGCTTCCCAGGCTGTTTACGGGTATGGTTGGGTTTGGATGTTTTTTAAACTACTCAGGATATGAGTCCATTATCTGTAGCTCGTGCCACCATTGTCGTCAGAAGCAGTATCAGTAAGCATCAGAAACAACAACCAGAGAACTCTACACAGCTTTCTCAATATTAAAATTCATCTGTACCCAACGTATTCAATTCACACTAATATAGCATCGTACTTGACATATTCTGCTTGATCAAACTAGCAATACCCCAGTAGAACCTGAAAATGCTCCAAGACAGCGCAACCCCACTCTACAGGATGCCTCCTCACATAAATGAAAATGCTTGAAATCAACCCAAAAAGAACTCAGATATACATAGGAAGGCAAGGAAAAAGGTACAAGCTAGTTTTTACATCTAAAGGCACTACACGCCCTACTAATTCGTGAACCATACAAACATGATATTTTAAGAAATTCGGTTAAAACCATGAACACCAACCCCAGCACCTTGCTAAGCAATTTTCCACTTAATTTCAAATTCTTAAAACTGACTGTCCATAATGTCAAATTGCACAAAACGTAAGATCAGAACACAAAACCCAGTAAGAAGCCATGACTACTTTTTCAGGTTAATATTGGAAGTGCTTCACACCTAGGGCTTCACATACCTTTCACCCTACTTTTCTAATAATTTGTCTTAGATATTTTTTCCTCTAATATTCACCCTGCATGCCAAAGGTCCCCAGTACAAAAACTTGCTATATTTGATTTTGATTCACATGTTCTTTAAGTTCAAAACTCCAACATGAAATGACAACATCCTGTGAAACACAGTAGATACTACCTACACTCAACTAAAAAAAATTTTCAAAATGACCTTTTACAAATACATATTTGTACAGAGAGGAGTAAGAGTATAAGCATCTTGTCTTTGCATGGCAGACTTGCGTTTGGGGCATTGTGGTTTTGCTCATCCAGCTTTAAGCTCTGGATCAGTTCCTGGCTGTATTAAACAGCTTTGGCAGAGCAAGGGAATTTAGAAACTGCTACAGTATATACTTGAGGATCTTAAGAATCCCATTTCCTTCTGTTTTCAACAACTAGACCAAGTCAAATTTCCTTAAGTTATTACTGTCTATATTAGTCAGATGACAGGAAGGCCACTTAAAAACTACAAATTCAGGAAAGGAACTAGTTGCTTAACTGTGGAAGCAACCTCTGGGGACAGCAGAAGAATTGGGTTCTAGTTTGCCTCCATCTTTCACACAATGTCCACTAAGAAACGATGATATATATTTTCCTTGTTAAGAAAGACAATGATGGTGGAGGGAAAACAAAAAAACCAACACCAAAAAAAGAAGTTACATGTCTTAAGAAGATACCAACTGTCTAACCAAGCAATTCCCTCACCACCAATGCCAAATCTAGACTGATGGAATTAAATTAATAGCAAAAAATTAGAACAGAACATTTCTCTCTTCTGTCTTTTTAACCTTTAAATTGTGAGACTGAATGTAACACAGGGCATCCCCTGTACTTCAAGAAGAGACTCCAAAAACCAAGCCAGCTAATCTCAAAGTTAAGCCTCCAAAACAAGCCTGTGCTTGGTACCTTCTGTAAGAAAGCAGAACAAAGGATCAAGTAAAATTTCTTCTAGGACTGAATGCTAAAGTATTGAATGACTTTTAAGAAAAACACACTCTGTTCACATTTCATTATGCAGAGATAAGCTGAAAGTCAGGATTGCCACAGCTGTATAGGACCTTCTCATTCTCCTCCACACGCACACGTACGTGGTCTCTGCTCATGGCTCTAAGGCACAGTGTATGCAGGGGCACTGTAGTGGCAAAATAAGACACAGGGCTCAGCTTTCCAAAATTCACTGCACATATGCTTTCCCTTCATCAATTTATTTTTTCCAAAAGGTGTATTTTACTCTCAGTCACGTACAAAATTATGTTTATAATTCAACTGAAGGAAGGTTATTTCATCTTGCAAAACTGGCTATATTAACTAAATGACTGCAGAGGAATAATTATTCCCTCAGATACATCTTCAGCCCAGGGCCAACGAGGCAAGTATCCTGAATCTGGTTCAGCAAAGAACCAGGATTTAATTCAAGGAGCCCTAGGTGTTTCATCCCACAAGATAGGGAGTGCTCTGGTCTTAGCTCCACAGCTCTTGGCACATCACCCATCTTTAAGGGTCACAATAAGATCTGCAGTATGGCTGACTCCTAAATTAAGCATGTTTCCTGACTAGGAACACTTAGGTCATTGTAGGACTGAGCCTAGAAGGAACGCCTTGCCTGCATGGATTTCTTTTGCTACACCTCTGCTTTTAAAGAGGATGACATTAAACAACTCTCCCCGCTCCCCTGCTGTGAATTTCTATTGATAATAAAACTCTGCTCCTCCTCCCCAGTGCCATGACTGCAGCTCATTCAACTTCTTGTCAGCAAATGATTTTTCTGATGGAGGCCCAACGCACCGGATGAGAGGCAGCGTGACAAACATTTGTTTATCCACATCTCCACGCACCAAACCAAACAGACTTTGGCAGGACTCCTACTTGCTGGGGAGAGGGGAGCGAAAAAGTTTGATTAAAATTGGAAATGACCCAGATTACAACGTTCCCATTGCCTTTACAAGAAACAAAACTGCCCAAGGAGCTTCAGATCACATGGATCTGCCATGTTCTGTCTCTGGGGCTAGTCTTTTCTTGGCAGCCTGTGCAGCCAGGTTTGTCAGAAACCATAAGACACAGTCATTTCTTACAAGTTATGTGATGTTCAGATGTTAAATCCTAACCTCATGCAAAACCTTCAATTGGGTATTTGCTTCCATCCATGTCATCTTCGTTTCAGATATTTCACAGTCATTTACTTATAATGATATGAGTAACTTCAAGAACAAAGGTACAAACTCAGCAGTAAAGGCAGAACAGCGGCAGAGGTGATATCAGCAAAAGTTTGCTGTATCTTCCCCCATCTGCTTTTAAACTCTGCTTTATTACTTATTCTGCACACCTACAGTTCATTATTACTGTGCCCTGCAGCATAAAATCCTCTTATTTTTAGGACACCATGAAAACTAAATGAACATCAAATGCCTGTTTAAATAATCAAGCAGCTAAAAATTTACAATTTTTATTTCCCAAATGCCTTAGTCTATAACAGTTCCACGGAGACAGTGAGGCTCAAAAAGCTTATTTTCCTTTTAGAATAGAGAAAACATTCTACAGCAACACATTTATGAACTATTAGGACATTAAAATTAATAGCGTGGCTTTGAAAAAGATAGGCCATTTAGTGCTTAAGCCATCTTTGAGTTCTAAGCGATTAAGAATAAACTCTTGTTCAGGACAGAACACTTCATACATGAAAAAGGACTTTGGCACCCTTCTCTGAAAAATTAAGAAAAACCACCACTGGTGACAGAACAACAGGTCAGGCTGATTCTGATTTAATATGACAGTTTTTGTGTAGGTTTAGATTCCAAAAAGTTAAGTAACCTGCCAGAGGCCAGAGACATCACCAAAGAAGCCCTGAGTTCAGATGCTGAAGTTCCTAGTTGTCAATCATACAATCAAGTAGAGCACTTGTCCTTCAGCTGTTAAAAACAACACTAGACATAAACATCTGTACAATTCTTATTTTCTTAGCAACATCTGTTCAAAACACTTAGTAGTAAAATAAATCCATAGATTGGTATTTCTAAACATGCATTCCTAACTGTACCCTCTCTAGTAACATCTACACTCTTTACTATAGGTATTTTTTTCCTTTAGCCAGGAAGCAATAGAGTGAGTTATACTGAAAAGAATTTACAACCTATATTTAAGAGGAATCTAAGTCACTGCACTATTGTTGTGCATCTTACTACAATGTGAATTATGAAAGGAAGCAGACGTTGATGCCTCCAAAATAAAGGGAAAGAGTGGCAGTGAGAAAGAGGAAACGGACAGAAGAAAAAAGAAAGAGGAATGGACAAGAGACAAGAACATGAGGTAGTTCATTTTTCTACATTATCACTTTATTATAAGGATACATTTGTGGCCCTTCACATACTCTATTAGCTTTATTTGTTCTTGTTTACTGCATTCTGAGCATTGGGTCAAATCATCTTCACACAAAGAAGCACAGAAAAGATTAAAAACCTTTACAGAACTGAACTGATTGACGAAACACACACAATGCCAGTGCTTCAGCTGATAGCATTCAAGCTATTTTGCCATGAACACAATGCTCTAATGACTTACAGAAGTGGGACAGAAGCAACTTTTAAGAGCCAGATTACCATGCAAGTTTTATTAGCAGGATAGCAGCTATTACCAACTGGGAATTGGAAGCAAAGAGGTACAAAAACATATGACTGCTTAAAAAATTACAAAACCAACACCCAAGTATATCAGGTCAGCAAGAAATAATGTCCCTCACTACCTTCCAGTCTTCCATTTCTTTCTTCTCAATTTATAAACTGACTAATTTTAACTCTTTCACTCTGTGAAACCACATCAGAAGTGATTAAATATATCTGCTGGAGCAGTAGGACCAAAGATGCAATCATAATTGTTACTGCTATTAGTTATTCAAAAAGTCCTGCAGCAATTCAGGTTCTGAACCAGAAAGAACTGCTCTAACCTTTGTCTTCTTGCTTTTTAACTGGGATGGCTTTTAACTCTACTTTAGCGAGTGTGTTTTGTCTTGACAAGTCATTTGTCTCTAACACTCCATTTCAGCTGAAAACTGCAACGGCAAATGACCATGCCTTCCTCTTACAGCCCTGAATTTCCATTAGGTAGGGCAGCGAGATGGGTGATGATTTTTCAACAGTTATTTTAAGGCTAACAGCAACATACCTAGCTACCGTGAAAATATCAGCATGCAAACTTACATTACTCAGATTCTGGCAAAAGAACAAATTTCAGTTTGTAGAGCTGCACACACTGCCTTCACTGCTAACTCTCTTACAAGAGAAATGCATATTTTTGTAGGCTGACACTCAAAAAGCAGAGAAAATAACTGGCTCCAGATTCTTCAACCCCAGCATTTAGTGTAGATAGGGAAAAGCTGCATTTAAAGTCAAGTCTTAGTAAAAGTGCAATGCAGGCAGGTGAAACAAACTGTCACATATTTCATCTCAACAGATTATACAGGTGGTCCTTACTTTATTATCAATGCAGCAGTGCTGCCTTCTGTTCTACAAACATGATGTGTATTGCAGCTGACTACTTTATCAAACAAATACAGGAATCATTTTTATGAATTATTTTTAATATAGCTGCTTTAACAATGCCAGATAACCTATTCCGGGAAAACCCATCTCCATTCCACTACTAAAAAGCCCAGTGTATCCATTAATTTTTTCTTGCTTCTAGCCATCAGGAAAATTACATTAGTTTGCTGGATTATGTATGATAAACCATAGGGAAAAAAAAAAAGAAAACATAGCATTTTACTTTTTTAACAAGCTTCCTGCAATCTCAAACTCCATTTCTTTTAAAGTTATCTACTTGATCTAGATTACTCACTAAATTATACATAAGGGGATATAATTAGTTTTGTTTATTAAGGTAGAGAGATGTAAATTTTCATTAAACCTCCCAGATGACTAAATGCAGTAGAGGATGTTCTCTAATCCCTTTCCCCCTAGGAAAGGAAATCAGATAACCTAGAGCCTACATCCCCTTGGAAAGCACGTGCTCCTTCGTACTCTGTCTGCACAGTGTCCAGGGAAATGGCTTTCTGACCATTCACCAGATACCCCAGGTTCTGCTGAAGGGCCCAAGGCTTCTTCAGCTGGGCAGTGCAGTGATGGTAGTCACCAGAAAGCAGCAGGCTCTCACGGACCCACATCATCCTGAGTACAACACTCTTTGTGCCTACAGCCATCGACGAGACACCATTTCCAACAGGGAGCAGCTACAGATTCTTCTTCCTGTCCACACAGGGCAGTTAGAGGGCACCCATCTGCCCCATCCAGGGACCACCTGTCAACCTCACTTGTCTGTTCTCTGTATCCATGCTCAAAGTGCATCCCTGTTCTGCCTCCCCTTACACCTAGCCTGGTCCCATTTGGTCCCAGCTGCCTACTCCTCAACGCTGTCTGAATACATCGTGGTAACTCAGACCTTTCCATTTCTAAAAATTTCTCACCTGACCTTGTGTAGGCAATGATCAGTTTCTTCTGTCACATATTTAGAAAATGTTATTTTCAAGGCTGCTACTTAGTCTTTCTAGTCCATTTTCTGAGTTTTATTGTCAAGTACAGGGCAGATAAGAAGTTAAGGCATCTCAGCAAATAAGAAGTGAAGGAATTGGACAAGTGTATTGCTCTTGCTCTGAACGGTCTCTATCAACTGCAACTCACACTTCAAACCTGCTGAACCTGATGCTGATCACTAGAGCTAACCGCATCTCAGCAAATAAGAAGTGAAGGAATTGTCCAAGTATATTGCTCTAGCTCTGAACGGTCTCTATCGACTGCAACTCACACTTCAAACCCGCTGAACCTGATGCTGATCACTAGAGCTCTTCTGGGCTGTAAATGCACAGTATGTCAAGAGCTAACTGGGCAGCTCCAGACATTGACACTGAAGACTCAGAGACACAATGTGGCCTCCTCCTAGGCCATGACTGAGGGGTGGTATTGCACACTGCAACTGGTGAAAAAAAGGTGAACTGGAAAGTCCAACAAGTCATCCAGAAAAGTCCAGCCCAACCCACTTCAATGCTGGGTGCAAAATTTTCAAGAACATCACCAAGTTGAGAGTTGAGTGACAATTCTTAAAAATAAGGAAATATTATACATCCATTTTTCTTCTGGAGGAAAAGGGGATAGACAGATGATGCACCATGTCACATGTCATTATTTAATAAGGAAATATTATACATCCATTTTTCTTTTGGAGGAAAAGGGGATAGACAGATGACGCACCACGTCACATGTCATTATTTGGGCCGGTAATAGATACCTCTTAGAATATTCTTCCCTTTCATTAAGCTTTGACAGAAATAGTATTCCTGAATACCTTGAAATCTCCTTGCCAGCTTCTTTTAACCCCAGATAAAAATAATTCACATCTATTTTTTCCTAGCATGGTAACCATTTCTTAAAGTTTGAAGAAAGACTTGTTGGTTGTCCATTTTGTTATGCAGCACTCCTTCCAGGGAAAGCTCACTTTGCAAATTTACTTCCATATCTGGAGGCAATTTTTTACATCAAGTTATATTCCAGAACCTTTGCAAGTAATCTGACTGAGATTTTTGGAGGATTACACCATCTGCCATTTGCAACTGACTCTAGAAGATTTAAGGGAGAGGAAATTATGTTCAGAAAGTACTCACACACTATGTAGTCCAAAGCAAGAAACTGTTGTGTGATTATGGTGATAAATACTAGATCCCTAAAAACGCATTCTCAATCAGCAACAGTTGCCTTACTAAATTTGCAGTAGTGACAAATACAAAATTCTAACTTAATTTAGCTTGCACAGATATACACAGAGCTTTGTAGCATTTTCTTTCATCAAATAATCGTAGAGTCAGGTAATATGAATGGCAAAATAAAATTTAAAAAAAGTCGCATTATTAACTCTACGGCTAAATGCTATATTTAAAATTTAATTTAAATTTTGGAATTAAATCAAAGTAACCACCTAATTATGTTTGTAAAGAGGCCATGCCATAAAAAAAAAAAAAAAAAAACCTACCTGGAAGAACAAAGGAAGAAGCAACTACAGATATTTAAAACTGCAGACGCTGATATTTAAAAGACTAGAAATCTACCAAGTAACAAGGCAGGTGAGCACTAATTCCTCCAGATCAGCCTCTTAATGCATCCAGTCCTTTCATTAACTTACTGTACCTTGCAACCGGGTATTTCCTCCACAGAAGGAGCCGGGGGCACGCCTGGAACTGTGGGTGGCCAGAGCGTCCATCACGTGCCCAACCTCAGCTCTTTTTTTTTCCTAGCAATTCAAACTTTGCCCATAACAAACAAGCCTCATGGTTCAAAGTGGTTTTTTTCAGGGCAAGTCGTCAAGAACACACACGTACCTACACCCATCCATAAACGTAAATATGAGAATTGATCTGCTTCAATGATAATGGTACAGTCCTCTTCAGAGACTTCTGAACAAGGCCAAAGGGGTTTAACATAGCTCTAGCTTACTCCCCAACAGCAGGAGAATTAGGCACAGAAGGAAAAAGACACCTTAATACAAACATAACCACAAACACACCAAGGGGTTGCGCTAGTTACAGCTCAGGAGGGAAAACGAAAAAAAAAATAGGCCACGTTTAGGCCTTTGTGATTTCAAGCAGAGGAGTAACGTGTCAAAGTCCAAAGGCTTTTTTCCCTTCCCCCCTACTATCTACCTTATCTAAACTAAAATGTAAAATTTAATCTCATAAAGCTTTCTTCTCTGAATATCCTTCTCATTTCTACAGCCCTAGCATATTGACAAGGGCCAAACATCTCTTTCTAACAAAAAAAAATAAAATAAAACAAAGTAGTCGGAAGGCTCTTCTCCAAAAGCTGCCATTGTTACTATTCAAGAACCAGCAACTGATTGAAGAAGTTATGGTTATACAGTATCTCCTCATATGCCTTTCTCCACATTAAATTCTATAAATAATAATTAATCAGGAAGACTTGAGTCTGTTTCTAGCCTGAATTGCCCAGTTTCCTACAACTTAACTAACCAGCTCATGTCTACTGCCCGTAAGGATTGCAAGAGCCGTATCAATACAAACGTCCAAACCCAGACTATGTGGGAGTCAGTATTTGACACACCTCCTTTGAAATTCAAGTGGTATTATGAGATTTGACTTTTTCAAACCATGCACCTCTAGAAAAAGGGACTCATGTTACTTGGTATGAAACCTGGCATATTGCTGAAGTAACCTCCTTTCAACCCTGAAAGGAGATGGATACTCCCCAACTAAGCCCTAAAAAATGAATTCTCCTCATATTGCTCTTTGTAGTGTGCTTCAATGTTCAGCCCCTAAGTATCCCTCCTTCAGGAAAAACAACAGGAAAAAAATGTCCCTAGATGGTTTCATTAAGGTATGTCAGAAAAGGGCTTTAAATTCAAATTTTTCATGTTGCTACAACGGAAAAAACAACATGCACTTTCATACAGAAGAGGGCTCGTATCCAAGCTTCTTCTGTCTCTCTGTTTGCAGCGATCGTTACTTGAAATGGTAATAGAAAAGATATATCCAAGCTAAATGATTTAATCTAAGATTTCTTGTCTCCTTGACAAGTTTATTTTCCCCCCTCAACACTCTACTTCTCTTAAGAAAACAAAACTAAGGAAGAATAAAACATACAGGTTTTTTCCCCCCCCTTTTAGTGCTGTAGAGCAGGGAATCCTGGTGTCAGCAATAATTCCACATTAAATACATATGTATTTATTCGGTCAGGACAGGGTTCAAGGCTATGAGCAGTAAAAGAGATACAATCCCTGTTACCTACAGACCTCAGGCCTAAGTCCTCGTCAGGAAATCTGCAACCACAGAAAGGTCATCAGAACTGTGTGAATACTACTAGCACACAGCAAGTGCTGCAGAGAAAAGAAATGTTGAATCCATGGCGAAGCCGCTGAGATCCATCTCTGAAACTGGACAAGTTGGAGCAAATATTCTGTGTGCATCTCCACAGGAGCTTTCCAGAAACGTACAAGTTTTCACAAAGGTAACAGCTTAACCAGACAGCTTTTGAAAGTGCCAAGCACTGGTATGACCTCAGAAGCGGGGGCGGAGAAGGTAACGCTATCAATTAAGAATATATTTGAACCATAGGTTGCACTTTTTCAGAAGACAAACACACAGACACACAAAAGAAACCGCACCTATACCCTCGTTTAAACAATGCAATTAAGTATGTCCTCAAGTGCTCTGCTGTACTGAGTGATTATTACAGAAGTCTATTACCTATGAACTATTTACAAAAATAATTTGTTGCAGAAATCCCCAGGGGTAAGCTTCATGCCTCTTCTGGTTACAGCTCCACCACCCACAGGAGCAGCTCATCCCTCCCCAGAGGTAACCCTGGGCTGCGGCGATGGCACCAACAGGCTGATAACCTCCTCCACCAGCACAGGCACAGCGTGGGCGAGCAGACCTCTCCCCAACTATGGCACCAACAGGCTGATAACCTCCTCCACTGGCACAGGCACCGCCGCAGCGTGGGCGAGCAGACCTCTCCCCGACACGCACAGGGAATAAATAACACAGGAAAACCTTGCTTAAGCTTCCTAATGGCACAAGGAACACGCATAACTAAATATGACAAAAAGCCATCTTTCCCCCACGTAGCAGGGCGCTCATGCATACAAATGCTCACTCTACCTGGGAGCTAAGAGCAGAGAATGCTGGAAAAAAGAAAAAAAAAGGAACTCATCTGGAAGCAATTATGGCACGCATTCCTTTCTCCCCCTTTTTTTCCCTCTTCTCTGCACTGGTGCTACTTCTCCTCCTCTCGCGGTCACGGCAGGGCAAGGAGGAGACAGCGTGTCCTCAGCTTTTGCTGGGGCAGCCCCGGGTGAGGCAGCCCCCCACGGCCACGTGTCCCCCGCAGCACTGATGGAGTTTGCTTGCTCAGACAGAGATATTCCTGCAGGCTCTTTCTTCCAGCATCGTCCTTTACGTAATTCCTTGATGACAGACCCTGTTCGGAGACTAAATCAGTTTTAGAGTCTAGAGAGAATTTTTCCTACACAGCAAGGGTTTCAGGATGTCAGATGGGCCTTATTATTTTGGGAGAAAACAGCTGCAACTGCTGCAACTCCAGCAAGTCGCAGAGTGGCTAATAACTTTGAAATGGCTTAGCTATGACCTTTTAAGCCAATAGGTCTGGGTTACCAAGCAAGCAACTGCAGTGAGCATACAAAGAGTAACTCACCGGGAACTTGAGGTACTAGCAACAGCCAGGCAGATCTTAGTAATGAGAGCATTTTTTTATACGTGAAATATTCACCATAAGATGAATTATGAGGAAGAAAAAAAATGTCTGCAATACAGCCAGCCAAATGCTATTGGCTCTATTGATTCTGGAAAAAGTTCTAAAGCTTACTGCACTGACAGTATCTACAGAAGACTGAAGTGATGCTCTTACTGGGCAGCAGAGCATCAGCCTTACACGACAGCGTGCACTGAGCTTAACAGAATGCAGCAGATGTCCCTGGAGTCTGTGGAAGAGAGGCAGCCTAAAGACTCAGCAAATGCACTTGATGCACAGCATGCTGCTCCCAACACAGATACAATACCCTAGTCCCCAGAGACAGTGACAGGAGAGAAGACAACAGAAAACTAAGGCTATGCTGCTGAAGAAGTAGAACATGGCATATTGCACAGCACAAGCCAGAGCTGTTGAGGGAAGAAAAAGTGGCCTCCCACCCAAGAAGCAGGACTGAGCCAACAAACGAGCCAAGATCTCTCTTGCTTGGAAAGTCACCTGCCCATCACAGAGCCGTGGTTTCCCCTGCGCCTTCTCTCACCTCCGTCTCTTGGCATAAAGGAGAAGATGAGGATGCTCCCTCTCCATCGGCACCTCTGGTCAGGCACGAGGGTTGAGTGAAGACAGCTTTAACACTCAGGTTCAGCTACCAGTGCCAGCACAGACATGCCTTAAACAGTGTGCCAGGTGGTCTGGAGTAGCAGATAGACTGGGTAACAGTTTGCAACCTCTTCATTTAAGTATATAAACATCCACATTTTACTGTTCCCATAACAGCAACAGAAGAGGCAGTAAAAATTGTGCCTCAATAGGCAGCCTTGAAACAGGCTTTGTCTGTAGGCTTTGATATCTCTTCTCCACTTTAAGCCCCCAGTGAACCAGCTTTCTTCACATCCTTCCTCTTCAAACAGGTTCTGAAGATACTGGGATGTTCCTAAAGGAGATGGCATCACTGAGAGCAGCTGCCATCGTGGAATTTAACTTCATTTCCCATTTCAGCAGCAGCCTTAAGAGCAGCAGTGAGGTGGAGGATGTGCAGGGGACAGGACAAGCACCAGAAGAACAGCAGTGGGTTAAAAAAAACAAACAACAAAAATCCAGAAAACAGCAAAAAACCCCACACATCCATTGCATCCATTGTTTTCCTCACATACACACTGCTTTCAGTACGAAACACCAACACACAGTGAAGCCCTGATTAAATAATAATCAAACCCGAGCAATTTCTATACAGCAAGAAATGCCTTCCCCACAGAAAACCCAAAAGACCCAAACTGAGATCAATAACCATACTACTGTACCCATAACGACCAAATGTTTGAAACACATTACAACTAGTCTGTAATAAGAAAGAGTGCTTAGGAAATGACTATATAAACACAGGTCAAGACAGATCACTGTTTAGAAGCACAGGATTAAAATCTACCCTGTCATGATTTATAGCAGTCTTTGATACGGTAACTCTTTTCTACAAGACATTTTCACAGTTTTTTAATTTATCACATAGTACTGCATCATCTCCTGTTGTTACATAAGTATTTTTATTCTGTATTTGCATTATACAAATCAAGAATATTCAACATATTTAAATTACAAACAACTAGGTTAAATTCAATTACAATTTTTCCACATCCATCTCTTCTTACGGTGCTGCAGGTTTTTAATGTTAAGAATACATGGTTAAAAAAAAAAAACCACAACAAAAACCCAGGACATTAAAGCGTGTAAAATCAAGTATGTAAAAGTAAATAGACGATCGGAGCTCAAGTCAACAGTTCTGACTTTTCTAACTGTGCTGTAAAACACAAGTTCCTCAAGGGAAATACTGGATCTTGTCTCTCTGCTTGGGTAATGCCTTCCAAAAATTGACATTTTGAGTACATTAGAAGTTTTGTGAGAAACAAGCGTGGGTATTAGTTTCGATCCATTGGAAAGTGGTTCACATTTCAAAATCCATAATGCAATAAATCTCAAAAGGGTTTTAATTTGTATGAAAGCATATAACCATTTTTTTTTTCCCATAAATAACACCAGTGGAAAACCTCAGAGAAAACTTTGCAGCAACTTAAATTCCTTGACTGAAAAGAAATTTGATAGCATGTAGCTCTTTAATTCATTGCTTTCCCTTCCTTGCTACACTTTATCCTGCTGGGAAAACAAATTCTCCAATTTTTCCCTTGAAGGGCTAAATTTGCTGTATAATTAGGGATGCTTATGCTGACTCTGTTTTACTTAAAAATGCAGAGAACCTTCCAGACATATTTATTGAATCTGTACTTTAAAAAAAAATAAAATTAATGCACAGAGTGGAGATAATTTTTTAAAAAAAAAAAAAAAAAAAGAGGGAAAAGAAATCCAAGCTACTATAGAGAACCCTGAAAGCAAAAAATGGAAACTTTTTTCCAACCAGAGGAAAAAGATAACCTACGTGCTACTATCCTCAGTACGAGGACAATGGCATAAAACATTGAGATTTAATCCAGAGAGCACTCATTTTTCAGCATATCCTCTGCATGTATCCAGTAATGGATCGTGACAGATGGGAGTCTGGAGATTGGTCATATTCATTTATTTTTCAGTTTCGTAAAGTATGCTTTTCTCCATTCCCTCCACAAATTACCAGAGGGAAAGGATTCAATACACAAATGTAAATTAACACTTAGGAAAACAAACAAACAAAACCCCACACAAACCCACCTAGAGCTGCCTGTCACAGTCCCCTCCACTATAAATAAGTGCAAGCATCAGACTCCTCTAATATAATCAATAACACAATAAGGTTGCTACCTCCAGGCAGACTATTAGGAGCAGGAATACTGCAAAGTGAGGGAGAGTTGCTGCTGTCTCTGCCTAGGCAAACGCCCTGTGCTGCCCTGTGCTGCCCAACCACTTCACCAGAAAACAACGTGTGGCCATCAGCTCCACGTGTACCAAACAGGAGCTGATTGTTCAGTCTTTGCAGCCATCCAAGATAAATTGAGCAGAAGCATCCTCCCAGGCATACAGGAGAGGCTTCTCAATTCAAAACTGATCTCAAGCTGCATCCAAGAAGACCTGGAACCTGTTTCATTTGAAAAACATCAGAAGTTTCCCCATCAAAAAGCACAGCCTCAAGTGCTTTTTGGTGATGTCATCCGGAAGCAATTACCACATGGAAAGGGGAGCCATCAGGAAAGTTTTGAAAAATGAAACCTTGAATATCTGAGCTTCCGTGGCCCTTTGGAAAGGCAGCCAACAGCCCCGTGCCGGAAACCTGTATAAGGCAAGTATGTTTTATGAAACAAGACAAAGCAAGCGTCCTGCCTGGTTATAGCGCTCATCTCCTTCCTGCTACTTTTAGGCTGAACCCCTGAAAGCGTTCCTAAACATGCAAATACTAACCACCAAATTTAAGCACTTCACCTGTGGACACAGCAGATCAGCACCACCTTGTTTTCAAGCTGAGAGGACTCCAGTCACGACCCACATGCTTTTAAAACATAATCTCCTCCATTCCCCAGTTCATCATAAAAAGGAAGAACATTCGTCCTGATTAAATGATCACCCACTGATTGGTGCCTGCGTGGCAATTATGTGCCCTCTGGCCAGCGCAGTTCAGAATTCATCAGAAACATGTTGGTAGATTGGGACTTGGGATGATTTCTCCCACCCACGTGTAATTGCAGGTTTACCACTTAATACAAATAAAAGCAACATCCAGCAAAATTAGTAGCAGTGATAATGGGAAGCTACACAGAAGACTCAGTATTTCAAAGAAATGCTGAAGATAAACATTCAAACAGAAAGATTATAGATCAAACAGTCAGGCCACCATGTTTTACTGGCACTCATAGAGATGCACTGGAATTTGCTTTGTGTTTTCAAAAGTACAGTGGATCTTACAAATCATTCCCCTCCCATCAAATAGGGAAGAACAACAACTAGTAGAACTAGTAGAAACAGGATAAGGAAATCCATGCTGGCATCAGCGAAGTTATTCTTGGTCCATTAGGATGCTGAAATACAATGGAAAGAGGCAACCACATTCCTTTATGTTCCCCCACTAGTAGAAATCAGAGCCCTAAGGAACCTGCTGGCCCTGTGCAGTTCTCATCCCTCCTAAGTGGTGGTGGCTTCTCTCTCTTCTTTACACTTCACTGCAGAAACAGTTCTAAGCCCCAGCTCTTAATTATCATCTTCCATACGCTCCGAGACACTGCTTATCTTCTTATTGAAGGTAACCTCTTTAATTTTCCTACTTTTTAATTTTTGCCTGTCTTAGCAAGAAAAAGGGAAGAATTTTCATCACTGTGGGGAGCGGGAGCTCTTACAATCAGTGTTTTGGAGAAGAGAAAGAAAAGCTGTGTTCTGAAAGGAAACAGACCAATTTTTATAGGACCAGAAAGTCCCTTGGCTCCAAACACCCACATGATAATCTTTCAAAACAGCCATCATCTCATCAATATTCCTAACTGCTTCCTATCCAGAAATGTAGTACTCTATTTTCAAACTAGAGACCATGCCTGTATCTTCTAATTTCCAAGAAATGAGGGAAGGAAAACACTTGCAGACTTCTCTTTATTTTCTTTATAAATACAATACTGTATCTGGAAAACTTATGTTCATAAAGTGGAAAAACTGAAGTCCTAAATGATAACAAGCGGCAAGAGATAAGGAGTAAGACAGGGAGATTGCTTATTTGATGCAATTTACAAAGGTGTTTATTGTGTTATGAGTTACACAGATGTTGTTTGAAACAAAGGACATGATTTTTCTGTTACAAGTCTTACCACAAAACAAAACGAGTGCCTGGATTAATTTCTTAAAAAATAAAAAAAAAATATTTAAAAATAGTGTCACTACTGATCCACAGATTCAAGACTAGATTTAGGCTTACCTTCCCAAAACTATAAACTGTCAAAAAACTGTAATTTCCCTATTCCAAACCTCTATAGTTGCAAGATCAACAGTGTCTTAAGCCAAGTGCAGTAGCCTACATTCAGAAAAACATGAATAGGCATCTAGTGATGACTGAAAGCATTATTACTGTTTTTAGAATTTTACATGAAAAATTCTGTTAGAACACAGTATGTCCATTCATTGCACACTATACATCTATTGTTCTTCCCACAAACAATGAAAATAAAGATGATAGATAACTGATGGTTTTAGACAGCCAGAAGTTTTAGCCAGCAGTATTCAACATGAAAAAAAAAAAGAAATCAACCTTAAGAACTGTTAAATTACCGGGCATTTTCCCCAAAATTAATGGGAAGCAGAAAGCTTTCTGAGAAACTGCCAGCACAGTCATTTCACTTACAGCGTTCAGAGTCCGTTCTCCAATGGCAAAGCATTGAAAGACCAGAAATATCCATAAAACAATGTGTTGTGAGCGATGCAGGCATGGGAGAAAAGGATAAAAAAAGAATGGGGAATAGACTATTTGCAATGCAGTATGTTAATTAACAGCAGGAACCGGTCTGGAGAAAATCCTGTGGTGTGATATGTGGTTGCACCTATGGAGGAGCAATGTCAATGCTAACGTGTTCGTCAGTGCTGTGCTCCCTGTGCCGAACTTCCAGGGCACTTGAAGGAATATCTTGTGTCCTTGTGACTAGAAGGTGTAAGCACAGAGAGCCTCAAGCCTCGTGAAACTAGTGCAAAGGAGAAGGAATTAGTGGTAATTTTTCTCGACTGTGTGTTCTGAACCGCGTTTCGGCACTTGAGCTCTCCTGCCACCGTGACCACTCATCCTGACAGCTCGCCCTGAAACACAGCTCTCTCAACGTCACATATCCACAACAAGCAGCGGGTACAGCATAAGAAAAATCCAGAAAATAAATTACAGCTGTGTAAGGCAAAATAAATCTCTAAATGGGTGACATCTTTTCTGTGCATTTTGGTATTACGTTAACACATACTAAATTAAAACCTAGACAGAAAACCACCAATTTGAAAACCCAAAATTAATGTTAGCACACGGGCTTTTTTTTCCACTAAAACTTTCAGCAACCTCAAAGCAAAAAAAATAATCCTGGATAGTACAACCTACAATTGCAATTTAGCATGCGTGTGCTTTCCACAGGTATAGTCAGGCAACATTAAAACTGTAACAGCTTGTTTTAAGATCAATAAGGTGCATGAACCACAAGTCCTACAGAACAAACCACAGCTTTTGTTTTAAGAAGTCCTGTTGCCTCTGTGTTTAGCTGTGAATGCAGGGAAGCTGTCAGCATGGCTTGTAGACACACATAGAAAAGAAAACTAGAATGATAAAACTTGTTCTGCTACCAAGACAGATGCTCCAACACGGCTCTGCTGTGGTTGTTAAAAAGGCAGGCCTAGAAGAGCAAGCTTTGAGACTGTTCTTAGACTGCTGGAGAAAAGGATGAAATTGAGAACCTGGAGAAACCTGAGCTACAGCTGGAGTCAGCGTTCGTTTGTCTTGATATTCCTTTGTCTGCTCAGAGAGCAAATGGTGCCACCAGAGGGGGTGCAGATTGCCATTCACTAGACTAACAGACATATGTATACTCTTAACATTTCATCTTTTACCAAATCCATGAGCACGGTAATCTAAAACATAGCAAAAGCAAAGTTTATTCCCCCCATAAGATGCACGTCTCACATCTTTTAAGTGCCACATCTATGAAGCAAACAGTAAAGCCAAGCGTTCTTCAGGCTGTCCCAGGACTGTCCCTACATTTGCCTGCGGACTGAAAAAGAAGCTGCTGACTGTTCAAATCTTAGTCTTCACACCAAAGGTGACTGAGGTCCCCATACTGCTTATTTTTCCCCAAAACAGCCAGAAGATCTCTTTATGGCCTGCAGGAGACATACCACCCCCTCAACACAGCCCCAGCAGAAGACAACTGCTGTGCACCACCTTAACACTTACTCTCATCCTTAGTGATCTCTTTTTTGTGAGTGGAATAAGAAGCTGATATGTAGGATGAAATCATAATCATCTTTTCAAAACTTAGAACCATGTTAATTTATTCCAGTTTGCTCATTCTGAAGTCTGTTCTCACTACTGTAATATTACGCTAACTACTGCACAAGTAAAAAGACTGAGAATGGGTATTATTTAGATTTCATACCTTCAGTAACTAATGCTTAAAAATCATCTCCTTTGTCTGAACATCTTGCAGTGCTACACATTACAGATATGCCTAACATCTGTAGGTATGTGTAGGTACAAAAAGGCTCTGGAAAATATTTCAGCATCAACTACATATCTCACCTTTCTCATTAAAACTATTTTTTTTAAATAAGCTCTATTATAAAAGAGAGTTTCATAAAAAAATAACAGCTCTGAACTACAGCCCCACTTATGCCTTCAATCAACCAGGTCTTCTAGAACAGCCTGGCAAGCTTCAGAATTTACACTTGCAGCCATGCCCCATTCAACACACACTGTGCAGAACCAATATTGTGACAACAAATTAACTTCTACAGGAAAAGCTATGCATTAATGTCTCTCATTCCATCCAAAATATAGGCTGTGATATGTCCAAAACGCAGCAATTTCTATTTGACTCAGCAGCTGCAAACTCAAGACTTTCATCGCCAATACAAACCCTTCCATGGGGTTTCCAGAGAAAGTCTCACAAGATCGTTAAAACAAAGAATGAAAAAAAAAAAAGGGGGATACAGAAATGAAAACACCACGTCTGAGGACAGTGACTAGCAAGATCTCCCTTTACAGAGAAGTCACTCGTAGAAAGCCCTGCTTGTCAAAAGCCAGGTTTGTAACACCTTGGTTTTTCAGTCTCAGCTGCTGGTAAGACTATATCCTCTAAACATCATTATAAAGGGAGGAAGGTATAAATCAATACATCATGTTGGCACATCTACAACTTGAACATCATACTTAGAAGGACCTGTCCTTTCTAATAAATTATGATTTCAGTATAAGACACCTGCAGACCAAAGACATTCTTGAAAATTTTTCAATAAGCTGTTTTGGCTATTGCCAATCTGTTACCAGAAATCATTTACCAATTTATCTTTAGAAAAGCTGACCATGTAGAAACCAACATAAGATCTGAAAAAGTATGTAACAGGATTGCCTGCTACATTTTCTGTACAGATAGCACATACATGGCTATAACACTTATACCCTATGTGAGGGGTGAAACAAAAAAATAAATACTTTTCTTTGAAGAAAAATAGAATTCTTTTCCCCCATGTGTGGCTTTTACTCAGTCTCTAAACCACCACAGGAAGCCCGGGTGGTTGGGACTTCAGCTGAAGAGCTTCCCGTGCTACTGAACACTCAAAGGGGGAAGTGGGTTATGACACCACCACAACCAAACCACCAGAAAAGCCTGATTTTGGTCTTAGAATGTTTCACTTCTTCCCACTGCACAATTCTTACCACAAACCGTATAAGGTAATGGCTGGATTGGGCATCAGACTGTTTGGTTTGCCAGTAAAAATGTTTTTCCTTCTTTATAGGAATTTTGGCAATTTATTTCAATTAGGTTTTGCTTGTAAGCAGCAACTTTCTGTATTTTCCAGCCAGACTACTGCAAAGAATGGCTGAAATACATCAAACCCACTATTCAAGATGCAGATCTATGCTATCATCAAATCCCTCAGAAAGACAGAAGAGTAGCATAAAGGAATTATAAAAGGAAAAAAGAAACATTACTCCAAATTTCTCACATCCTTTTTCCATTTCCTTTTCAAGACCAAAGACAAAGCCAAAAGAACAGCCAACAAAGAGCCCACAAAGCTACTCGGCACCGATGCAACCACCCAACTTTCCAATACCTCTCAGTGCAGCTTTACAGTAATGCATTTCTGCTTCTGCTCTCTTCCAACTCATCTTCCACCCCAGTTCCAAAGATTACCGGTTGATTGTACAGACGGTATCTCATATATGCTGCTCCCAAGTCCTCCCAGCCCGGCAGAGCTTTGTCATTATGACGTTGCTATTGTCTTCCTCATCAAGTCTGTGTTCCCCAAACAGGTCTCTGATTAAAGCCAGACAAGTTTGCTTAATGACCATGGTCATTATCACCCGGTTTCAGGTGCTGCCTGCATAACACTTGATTTTCATTATATTTACTATGTTATAGCAATAATGCTGCACGGCTTTTGGGATGAGCGAGATCAGCAAGCAAGTGCTCATAAAATGAAATAAGCCTTAAGCTGGAGTTAATGCAAGCTTGAAAAGAAATCAGAATAACAAACTATCACAAAAAAAGCACAAGGGAAGTGTTATTAAAAACAGCCGTAAAAAAAAAAAAAAAAAAAAAGAGGGAAAAGAAATCCAAGCTACTATAGAGAACCCTGAAAGCAAAAAATGGAAACTTTTTTCCAACCAGAGGAAAAAGATAACCTACGTGCTACTATCCTCAGTACGAGGACAATGGCATAAAACATTGAGATTTAATCCAGAGAGCACTCATTTTTCAGCATATCCTCTGCATGTATCCAGTAATGGATCGTGACAGATGGGAGTCTGGAGATTGGTCATATTCATTTATTTTTCAGTTTCGTAAAGTATGCTTTTCTCCATTCCCTCCACAAATTACCAGAGGGAAAGGATTCAATACACAAATGTAAATTAACACTTAGGAAAACAAACAAACAAAACCCCACACAAACCCACCTAGAGCTGCCTGTCACAGTCCCCTCCACTATAAATAAGTGCAAGCATCAGACTCCTCTAATATAATCAATAACACAATAAGGTTGCTACCTCCAGGCAGACTATTAGGAGCAGGAATACTGCAAAGTGAGGGAGAGTTGCTGCTGTCTCTGCCTAGGCAAACGCCCTGTGCTGCCCTGTGCTGCCCAACCACTTCACCAGAAAACAACGTGTGGCCATCAGCTCCACGTGTACCAAACAGGAGCTGATTGTTCAGTCTTTGCAGCCATCCAAGATAAATTGAGCAGAAGCATCCTCCCAGGCATACAGGAGAGGCTTCTCAATTCAAAACTGATCTCAAGCTGCATCCAAGAAGACCTGGAACCTGTTTCATTTGAAAAACATCAGAAGTTTCCCCATCAAAAAGCACAGCCTCAAGTGCTTTTTGGTGATGTCATCCGGAAGCAATTACCACATGGAAAGGGGAGCCATCAGGAAAGTTTTGAAAAATGAAACCTTGAATATCTGAGCTTCCGTGGCCCTTTGGAAAGGCAGCCAACAGCCCCGTGCCGGAAACCTGTATAAGGCAAGTATGTTTTATGAAACAAGACAAAGCAAGCGTCCTGCCTGGTTATAGCGCTCATCTCCTTCCTGCTACTTTTAGGCTGAACCCCTGAAAGCGTTCCTAAACATGCAAATACTAACCACCAAATTTAAGCACTTCACCTGTGGACACAGCAGATCAGCACCACCTTGTTTTCAAGCTGAGAGGACTCCAGTCACGACCCACATGCTTTTAAAACATAATCTCCTCCATTCCCCAGTTCATCATAAAAAGGAAGAACATTCGTCCTGATTAAATGATCACCCACTGATTGGTGCCTGCGTGGCAATTATGTGCCCTCTGGCCAGCGCAGTTCAGAATTCATCAGAAACATGTTGGTAGATTGGGACTTGGGATGATTTCTCCCACCCACGTGTAATTGCAGGTTTACCACTTAATACAAATAAAAGCAACATCCAGCAAAATTAGTAGCAGTGATAATGGGAAGCTACACAGAAGACTCAGTATTTCAAAGAAATGCTGAAGATAAACATTCAAACAGAAAGATTATAGATCAAACAGTCAGGCCACCATGTTTTACTGGCACTCATAGAGATGCACTGGAATTTGCTTTGTGTTTTCAAAAGTACAGTGGATCTTACAAATCATTCCCCTCCCATCAAATAGGGAAGAACAACAACTAGTAGAACTAGTAGAAACAGGATAAGGAAATCCATGCTGGCATCAGCGAAGTTATTCTTGGTCCATTAGGATGCTGAAATACAATGGAAAGAGGCAACCACATTCCTTTATGTTCCCCCACTAGTAGAAATCAGAGCCCTAAGGAACCTGCTGGCCCTGTGCAGTTCTCATCCCTCCTAAGTGGTGGTGGCTTCTCTCTCTTCTTTACACTTCACTGCAGAAACAGTTCTAAGCCCCAGCTCTTAATTATCATCTTCCATACGCTCCGAGACACTGCTTATCTTCTTATTGAAGGTAACCTCTTTAATTTTCCTACTTTTTAATTTTTGCCTGTCTTAGCAAGAAAAAGGGAAGAATTTTCATCACTGTGGGGAGCGGGAGCTCTTACAATCAGTGTTTTGGAGAAGAGAAAGAAAAGCTGTGTTCTGAAAGGAAACAGACCAATTTTTATAGGACCAGAAAGTCCCTTGGCTCCAAACACCCACATGATAATCTTTCAAAACAGCCATCATCTCATCAATATTCCTAACTGCTTCCTATCCAGAAATGTAGTACTCTATTTTCAAACTAGAGACCATGCCTGTATCTTCTAATTTCCAAGAAATGAGGGAAGGAAAACACTTGCAGACTTCTCTTTATTTTCTTTATAAATACAATACTGTATCTGGAAAACTTATGTTCATAAAGTGGAAAAACTGAAGTCCTAAATGATAACAAGCGGCAAGAGATAAGGAGTAAGACAGGGAGATTGCTTATTTGATGCAATTTACAAAGGTGTTTATTGTGTTATGAGTTACACAGATGTTGTTTGAAACAAAGGACATGATTTTTCTGTTACAAGTCTTACCACAAAACAAAACGAGTGCCTGGATTAATTTCTTAAAAAATAAAAAAAAAATATTTAAAAATAGTGTCACTACTGATCCACAGATTCAAGACTAGATTTAGGCTTACCTTCCCAAAACTATAAACTGTCAAAAAACTGTAATTTCCCTATTCCAAACCTCTATAGTTGCAAGATCAACAGTGTCTTAAGCCAAGTGCAGTAGCCTACATTCAGAAAAACATGAATAGGCATCTAGTGATGACTGAAAGCATTATTACTGTTTTTAGAATTTTACATGAAAAATTCTGTTAGAACACAGTATGTCCATTCATTGCACACTATACATCTATTGTTCTTCCCACAAACAATGAAAATAAAGATGATAGATAACTGATGGTTTTAGACAGCCAGAAGTTTTAGCCAGCAGTATTCAACATGAAAAAAAAAAAGAAATCAACCTTAAGAACTGTTAAATTACCGGGCATTTTCCCCAAAATTAATGGGAAGCAGAAAGCTTTCTGAGAAACTGCCAGCACAGTCATTTCACTCACAGCGTTCAGAGTCCGTTCTCCAATGGCAAAGCATTGAAAGACCAGAAATATCCATAAAACAATGTGTTGTGAGCGATGCAGGCATGGGAGAAAAGGATAAAAAAAGAATGGGGAATAGACTATTTGCAATGCAGTATGTTAATTAACAGCAGGAACCGGTCTGGAGAAAATCCTGTGGTGTGATATGTGGTTGCACCTATGGAGGAGCAATGTCAATGCTAACGTGTTCGTCAGTGCTGTGCTCCCTGTGCCGAACTTCCAGGGCACTTGAAGGAATATCTTGTGTCCTTGTGACTAGAAGGTGTAAGCACAGAGAGCCTCAAGCCTCGTGAAACTAGTGCAAAGGAGAAGGAATTAGTGGTAATTTTTCTCGACTGTGTGTTCTGAACCGCGTTTCGGCACTTGAGCTCTCCTGCCACCGTGACCACTCATCCTGACAGCTCGCCCTGAAACACAGCTCTCTCAACGTCACATATCCACAACAAGCAGCGGGTACAGCATAAGAAAAATCCAGAAAATAAATTACAGCTGTGTAAGGCAAAATAAATCTCTAAATGGGTGACATCTTTTCTGTGCATTTTGGTATTACGTTAACACATACTAAATTAAAACCTAGACAGAAAACCACCAATTTGAAAACCCAAAATTAATGTTAGCACACGGGCTTTTTTTTCCACTAAAACTTTCAGCAACCTCAAAGCAAAAAAAATAATCCTGGATAGTACAACCTACAATTGCAATTTAGCATGCGTGTGCTTTCCACAGGTATAGTCAGGCAACATTAAAACTGTAACAGCTTGTTTTAAGATCAATAAGGTGCATGAACCACAAGTCCTACAGAACAAACCACAGCTTTTGTTTTAAGAAGTCCTGTTGCCTCTGTGTTTAGCTGTGAATGCAGGGAAGCTGTCAGCATGGCTTGTAGACACACATAGAAAAGAAAACTAGAATGATAAAACTTGTTCTGCTACCAAGACAGATGCTCCAACACGGCTCTGCTGTGGTTGTTAAAAAGGCAGGCCTAGAAAATTGTGCTTATTGTCCGAATAAAAATACTACAGAGCAATGGATGTAGCAAAAATTTTCTAAGAGCAAGCTTTGAGACTGTTCTTAGACTGCTGGAGAAAAGGATGAAATTGAGAACCTGGAGAAACCTGAGCTACAGCTGGAGTCAGCGTTCGTTTGTCTTGATATTCCTTTGTCTGCTCAGAGAGCAAATGGTGCCACCAGAGGGGGTGCAGATTGCCATTCACTAGACTAACAGACATATGTATACTCTTAACATTTCATCTTTTACCAAATCCATGAGCACGGTAATCTAAAACATAGCAAAAGCAAAGTTTATTCCCCCCATAAGATGCACGTCTCACATCTTTTAAGTGCCACATCTATGAAGCAAACAGTAAAGCCAAGCGTTCTTCAGGCTGTCCCAGGACTGTCCCTACATTTGCCTGCGGACTGAAAAAGAAGCTGCTGACTGTTCAAATCTTAGTCTTCACACCAAAGGTGACTGCGGTCCCCATACTGCTTATTTTTCCCCAAAACAGCCAGAAGATCTCTTTATGGCCTGCAGGAGACATACCACCCCCTCAACACAGCCCCAGCAGAAGACAACTGCTGTGCACCACCTTAACACTTACTCTCATCCTTAGTGATCTCTTTTTTGTGAGTGGAATAAGAAGCTGATATGTAGGATGAAATCATAATCATCTTTTCAAAACTTAGAACCATGTTAATTTATTCCAGTTTGCTCATTCTGAAGTCTGTTCTCACTACTGTAATATTACGCTAACTACTGCACAAGTAAAAAGACTGAGAATGGGTATTATTTAGATTTCATACCTTCAGTAACTAATGCTTAAAAATCATCTCCTTTGTCTGAACATCTTGCAGTGCTACACATTACAGATATGCCTAACATCTGTAGGTATGTGTAGGTACAAAAAGGCTCTGGAAAATATTTCAGCATCAGCTACATATCTCACCTTTCTCATTAAAACTATTTTTTTTAAATAAGCTCTATTATAAAAGAGAGTTTCATAAAAAAATAACAGCTCTGAACTACAGCCCCACTTATGCCTTCAATCAACCAGGTCTTCTAGAACAGCCTGGCAAGCTTCAGAATTTACACTTGCAGCCATGCCCCATTCAACACACACTGTGCAGAACCAATATTGTGACAACAAATTAACTTCTACAGGAAAAGCTATGCATTAATGTCTCTCATTCCATCCAAAATATAGGCTGTGATATGTCCAAAACGCAGCAATTTCTATTTGACTCAGCAGCTGCAAACTCAAGACTTTCATCGCCAATACAAACCCTTCCATGGGGTTTCCAGAGAAAGTCTCACAAGATCGTTAAAACAAAGAATGAAAAAAAAAAAAGGGGGATACAGAAATGAAAACACCACGTCTGAGGACAGTGACTAGCAAGATCTCCCTTTACAGAGAAGTCACTCGTAGAAAGCCCTGCTTGTCAAAAGCCAGGTTTGTAACACCTTGGTTTTTCAGTCTCAGCTGCTGGTAAGACTATATCCTCTAAACATCATTATAAAGGGAGGAAGGTATAAATCAATACATCATGTTGGCACATCTACAACTTGAACATCATACTTAGAAGGACCTGTCCTTTCTAATAAATTATGATTTCAGTATAAGACACCTGCAGACCAAAGACATTCTTGAAAATTTTTCAATAAGCTGTTTTGGCTATTGCCAATCTGTTACCAGAAATCATTTACCAATTTATCTTTAGAAAAGCTGACCATGTAGAAACCAACATAAGATCTGAAAAAGTATGTAACAGGATTGCCTGCTACATTTTCTGTACAGATAGCACATACATGGCTATAACACTTATACCCTATGTGAGGGGTGAAACAAAAAAATAAATACTTTTCTTTGAAGAAAAATAGAATTCTTTTCCCCCATGTGTGGCTTTTACTCAGTCTCTAAACCACCACAGGAAGCCCGGGTGGTTGGGACTTCAGCTGAAGAGCTTCCCGTGCTACTGAACACTCAAAGGGGGAAGTGGGTTATGACACCACCACAACCAAACCACCAGAAAAGCCTGATTTTGGTCTTAGAATGTTTCACTTCTTCCCACTGCACAATTCTTACCACAAACCGTATAAGGTAATGGCTGGATTGGGCATCAGACTGTTTGGTTTGCCAGTAAAAATGTTTTTCCTTCTTTATAGGAATTTTGGCAATTTATTTCAATTAGGTTTTGCTTGTAAGCAGCAACTTTCTGTATTTTCCAGCCAGACTACTGCAAAGAATGGCTGAAATACATCAAACCCACTATTCAAGATGCAGATCTATGCTATCATCAAATCCCTCAGAAAGACAGAAGAGTAGCATAAAGGAATTATAAAAGGAAAAAAGAAACATTACTCCAAATTTCTCACATCCTTTTTCCATTTCCTTTTCAAGACCAAAGACAAAGCCAAAAGAACAGCCAACAAAGAGCCCACAAAGCTACTCGGCACCGATGCAACCACCCAACTTTCCAATACCTCTCAGTGCAGCTTTACAGTAATGCATTTCTGCTTCTGCTCTCTTCCAACTCATCTTCCACCCCAGTTCCAAAGATTACCGGTTGATTGTACAGACAGTATCTCATATATGCTGCTCCCAAGTCCTCCCAGCCCGGCAGAGCTTTGTCATTATGACGTTGCTATTGTCTTCCTCATCAAGTCTGTGTTCCCCAAACAGGTCTCTGATTAAAGCCAGACAAGTTTGCTTAATGACCATGGTCATTATCACCCGGTTTCAGGTGCTGCCTGCATAACACTTGATTTTCATTATATTTACTATGTTATAGCAATAATGCTGCACGGCTTTTGGGATGAGCGAGATCAGCAAGCAAGTGCTCATAAAATGAAATAAGCCTTAAGCTGGAGTTAATGCAAGCTTGAAAAGAAATCAGAATAACAAACTATCACAAAAAAAGCACAAGGGAAGTGTTATTAAAAACAGCCGTACTACTTTTCCAAGCACTGTACGTGGATCAACACCTATTCTACGCATATGTATCAAACAAACTACTTAACTCCATCCCTGTGATTTAAAGATATACGTTAATGCTGTGGGGAGGAAGGAGGAGGGGGCTAAAGAAATTATAGTTATGTACAGTGAACACCCAAGTATTACTGGTACTCCTTTAGTCAAGCTGCAGAATGTATTTGTATTAAAGTGGCAAGAAGAGATAAAATTAGCACTAACAATCCTAGGAGCAATGTCTGAATAAATGCAACACGAATTCATGGCTTGCATGCAAATGAGTTTAGCTGCAGTTTCAAAATACTTCAAACGCTTCCTGGCATGGTAATATTCTTATAAAGCAACATCTCCATAACAACTCAAATTATGGGTTCTCCAAATCCTTGGAATTGTAAGACAGTGTGCACGTATCAATGTTTTTCTATTTAAATTTTTTTTTCTTGATACCAGGACATTTATCCGCACAGGTCTGGGGAAGGCAGCCTAAAATGAGTTTTAATTGTAGACGAACAGAAGTTTTTGTCCAAAAGTTGCTGAAGAGAAGCAGTTAAAAAAAACAAACAAATAAAAACAAAACAAAACAAAAACCTTCTAGTAAGCTTTTACAAGAAACATCATTGGTATAAATTAAATAAGCAGAACACCTGGGAGACCACAGATTGACCAATCTGCCTGCCACCCCAGCCAGGAACCACTGCCACACTTGAGGCACTACGGGCTGCACGTACAGCACAGAGCAGACACCTCCACAGCCAAAACCAAACACAACACGCCACAGATACCCCCTGGACTTTGTGCTCCGAGTGGCAACGTAACCCAGACCGCAGCTTTACTGTGGTGCAAGTGGAGAGGCAGTGCCTGGTCCTTACGCAGCCCAGCCAGCCCGGCGGCAACAAAGGGCTGTTGTTGTGAGCCAGCAGCAGGGCGGCAGCTGAACCAGTTGGCCCAGTACCCTACCTTGGTCTGTGGGACAACAAAGGCGGGCTGTGACCTGAGCAGACAATTAGGATGTGTTGGTGTAGAGTTACAAAGTTCCAAGAGGTCACTCAGGGATGAATTTTCGTAAGGCGGGACAACCCCTTCACAAAGCACCATTATTGGCTTCAGGGTGAAATGAGCTGTCAGATTCCCCCCAAATCTAGGGAAGTAACCATCACACTGGGTTTTTTTTTTTCCCCCAGTATAAAGCTTACTGCAAAATTAAAGTGCAAATCCTGAGATGAGCTAAGCAGCTTTAACATACACATAATAATTCTAGTTTGTAAAGGAGAGATACCAGGTAACCATGTTAACTGAGGCACTGATGAGGAAGGTGGTGAGCAGCTGTAGAATAATTAGCAAAGACAAAAATCATACCCTGTTGCCAAAGACGCTCAAGCTGCAGCAATCAAGTACAACATTCCCTTCAGAAAGTATAATCAGCACAAAGTAAAGCTTCTCCATTTTATACCTATGCTATTAACAATTCCAAACGTACCTCCTTACAAAGAAACCCAGTTGCGTTCTCTTCTCTCTTAACGACACTGCCAGTGTCACCACTGTCTATCCCACCACACAGCACTGCCCCTCTCATCAGCTCAAACCCCACGGTGCTGTCCCAGGAGGACTGTTTCCTCTCTCAGTAATGCTGATCCTCAAGGTACAACTTCCCCTTTTAACCACCAGTTCCAAACATGCCTAAAAAACTATTAAAGACAGACATGAAGCAAGCAAAATAGGGCCAAGATGTCAAGACACCTCTACACCACCCAGTCTTTTAATCAAATAAAGAGAAAAATGTTCGTAGATGATCCAGTAGTAAGAAAATCAGATTTCTTCTTCACTAACTCTTAGCATGGCTCCAGCAAGGCTAAAGATCATGGGCTAATCGGAGATTAGCTCAAGTCAACTACTCTGAACAGCCACGTAATCAAGTCACACAGCCCTACGGTGGGCCTTCAGGCAACCCCATACTGGGGGGTTCACAGCCACCACCTCCAGCCAGCTGTAAAACACCCTGAAGGTCAGAGTTACTTGGCCTTATTTTCTTTCTGTGGCAAAACACAGACCTGTGTAGATTGCTACCAAATGGCAAAATGCTTGAGAACTTGGTGTTATGAATGGCACTTTAAAAACAAATCGGAAAACAAAGTTGTTAACACTTATAATCGGTGTAAAAACATGTATATTTTCATATTTTCAGAACCTACATTATGTCTTGAGTAAAAAGCAACTTCATTTTCCTGATTTTTAAGGGAACTTTAATAGAAAGCTTCAAACGAAAACACAGAAACCCTGAGGTTTGAAAAACATTTTTGTGCTTTCCCTTCAGTCCAGCATCTTCTTTCCCACATGAGATCGCTCCCCTGCATGGCCTTCAACAACAGCAAGGAAGCACCAAGCTCGGGCGTTTAACTTCCAAATCCTGCCAAACAAACTGGAATGCAACTCACACTATGAGAAAGCAAATTTTGTTTGCAAATTATCATATCAGGAACTCAGGCACTGGTTTAACAACATGAGGGTCATACGTAATCATCGCAACTCATTCAAGCGGCAATACCTTGACAAAACCCAGGAGAGGAAGTGTTCTCTTGCTTAAAAGGAGCATATGCCCATGCACCTTGTTAAACTGACCTGAACCTTCGAAGTGATGCTGTTTAAGGTAGGTTTTAAGGACTTCCCCTCTTATTTTTTCTTCTTTTTATTTTATTCAAAGACACAAGAGGTTATCTCATTGAAACTCACTTCACCTGAGGAAAACTTCACAGAGTTAAAAAATAAATAAACAAACAAAAGAGAAAAAAAAACCCAAACAACAATGAACTCCACCCAGTTCTAAAGCTACATTGGTTACATTGTAGCACTTGAGAGTAAATTAACCCAATAAAAGGTAACTGTATACTTTCTTTCCCTTTCTCCTCTTTCCCAAACTGTTAGAACAGAGAGAATTTCTGGATCAGTTTTCTCAAGACTGCGGCCTGAGAGTTTCCAGAATATGGTAAATGTCAACTCCTGCACATTTAATTAAATACTTCCAAATCATAGCTTTTAGAAACAGATCCATTTCACCACCAGAACATAAGAGTTAAATGCAACAACCTTACCATCATAGTTCAACCTTAATATTGCAGTTCAATAACTGAACTACTTACTTCTGGAAAATGTGATGTTTTCCAAAAAAAAAAAAAAAAAGTTATTTATTACACAGAGTAAAATATTATACACCCAGCTCAAAGAGATTTAGTATATTCATATCACTATCAGAGCCATGTTCAACAGCAGTAAATCTCTAAACAGAACAGCACCGTGTTTCATAGCATTCAATAATCTCTGAAATGTTACTGTGATCGCAGGAAGTCATTTCTACTTGCTTTTTCCTACTAATTAAAAAGTCAAAGAGCAATAAGCAAGATGACAGAAGCCAAGAGTAAGATGAAGAGAGAAATAAACCAGATGGCATGGGAATATATTTATATATATACTTAAGTTATTCCCAAATTATGAAAAAAAGAAAGATCAAAATGTTTTCGTTTGCCCTATAATCAGTATTCTTTTAGAAAAGAGTTGTCAGACATTTTTATGTGAAGTGGATTGTGAATTCTAATTAAGATACAGCTGTAAGCCAGGATCATGTCATACAATTAATCTTAAATCCAACCTCTAGCCGAGCAGGGTACAGATGGAGTTAGACAGATGTAATTACAAAGTCCATCAGCACTAAGCCACTGGGAGAGGTGGCAGGCTTTCCTGTATTTCTTCTTTGTACTGGGTGGTAGGCTATTTTTGTCAAAATATACCAGGAAGACACAGCTACCATGATCCAGTCACAGCTCTTTAATATTAGCTTTAGCTTGCATCATGTATTTTAAGGCACTAATTTTGAAAATAACAACAATTGCACTCCTCTTTCTGTGGGCTGCACCGTCTAACAGAGCGCAGGAGTAGGTATTGCATTCCTGGCTTCATTTGTGTCCTTTGGGACGAAGTCCTCCCTCCTTTGCTTTGAACTTCTCCAACTATAAAACTGCATTTTAGCACCATTCTGAACCTGTAAAGTGAGGTTAATTTTGAATATAAATTCTAAGGAAAAAAAAAAGTTTTCATAATGCATGATCTGCTCCCCCATCGCGTTCGCGCTTAGATACTAGTTTCCTCCAAACGACAGAAACACTTTCCAAAACATCTTCAATTCATTACTGTCACTATACTCCATGCATTCATGGAAATTAGCAGTTGCTGCCAATTTGGAGAAAAGAGACAAAAATACCCTGTTCCACCTAAGAATCAACTTTTCACATCGAAGTGAACCAACATCTTTATAGTCAGAGGACAAATCTTGCAATCCCATGTCTAAACATGATACAGCAACTATAACTCGACTATACTTCTGTAATTTCTCATTTTCTTATAGCATCAGCATTGGAGAGGAATTTCCAACAGCAAGGCGTATCACACCTAGTTTGACATTTTCCACCAACTGCAAAACCATGAACACACTTTCTGTTTAATATCCGAAAACAGCATTAAGATCACACATTTTAAATGTTAATACGTTTCCATTTCAGATCTGCAAGTAGCAACTGAGCACAGCAAAAAAAAAAAAAGAAAAGAAAAAGAATGTCTTTGTATAAAGCAGTGAATTCACATTCCATCATGATATATGGACCATTTACATACCTCAAAGTAGTAACAACGATTGTCAGTAGATTTGCACTACCCATTTTACCACTGTTATCCCACCCAAACAGGGGACATCAACCACCTCTCCCACGCAATGGGCTTTTTGCATGAGTTTTACACAGTAGTTGAAAAAGTAATCACAAAATAGACCTGTGCAACGGAAGTCAAATCTAGTAAAACGTTCAGAGGCAAATTCTTAACTTTAGGGTCATGAACTGACAAATTTAAGAACACACTAGAGTAAGAGTACTTGCATGAGTTTTACACAGTAGTTGAAAAAGTAATCACAAAATAGACCTAAAGTAAGGGTACGCATACACATTTTCAGTTATGGATCCCTGCATATCTGGCCATGCCCAAGCCCTGGACTTGGGGCTCAGCAAACATTCTGATCTTTCATTTTTGTGTTCAAACTGATATGCCAAAACCAGATGTATTTTACCAGAAAGGCAACAACTTCAATAGCACCAGTAAAAAAAGGTTTTTTGAGCATTTGTTATCTATGGTAGGAAATTCTTCATTATATGCCAAAACCAGATGTATTTTACCAGAATGGCAGCAACTACAACAGCACCAGTAAAAAAAAGGTTTTTTTAAGCATTTGTTATCTGTGGTAGGAAATTCTTCATGCAAACTCTAACTAGCAGCGAGGGTAATCTCAGTTAACTTAATTGACTTTGTACCAAAGCAAACACGGAATGCTCCCAATCACCACTGCAGAGGAAGTTCAAGAAGTTTGCTCTTGCTTCTCTCAGCCACCCACTCCGCCTCTCAGCCCTAAATCTCTGTGAAGCTCAGCATCACTCCCCCGGGCTACAAAGCAGAGAGACCCCAAGCCCAGGCTGGCTGGCACGTTCTCCCGGAACACCTGAGTTGCGAGGCAATGTCTTTGTATAAAGCAGTGAATTCACATTCCATCATGATATATGGACCATTTACATACCTCAAAGTAGTAACAACGATTGTCAGTAGATTTGCACTACCCATTTTACCACTGTTATCCCACCCAAACAGGGGACATCAACCACCTCTCCCACGCAATGGGCTTTTTGCATGAGTTTTACACAGTAGTTGAAAAAGTAATCACAAAATAGACCTAAAGTAAGGGTACGCATACACATTTTCAGTTATGGATCCCTGCATATCTGGCCATGCCCAAGCCCTGGACTTGGGGCTCAGCAAACATTCTGATCTTTCATTTTTGTGTTCAAACTGATATGCCAAAACCAGATGTATTTTACCAGAAAGGCAACAACTTCAATAGCACCAGTAAAAAAAGGTTTTTTGAGCATTTGTTATCTATGGTAGGAAATTCTTCATTCAAACTCTAACTAGCAGCGAGGGTAATCTCAGTTAACTTAATTGACTTTGTACCAAAGCAAACACGGAATGCTCCCAATCACCACTGCAGAGGAAGTTCAAGAAGTTTGCTCTTGCTTCTCTCAGCCACCCACTCCGCCTCTCAGCCCTAAATCTCTGTGAAGCTCAGCATCACTCCCCCCGGGCTACAAAGCAGAGAGACCCCAAGCCCAGGCTGGCTGGCACGTTCTGGTTGAAAACAGTGTTAAATCCTACCCTCGAGCCTATGAAAGATCACCCAACTCTGTAAACAAGCTCAGGGCTTAAGCAAGCACATATAATTGCCTGTGATCTATCTTTTTCCCCTTACAGAACTCCACCTGATTTTCATCACCAAGGGAGTCTTTGAGATGAGTTGCCTCGTTCTCTATTAACACTACATTATTCACATCCTGCTCTGAATACACATTGTTTTCCCTCTTCTCCATGGCACAAGTCCCTGGGTCCTTCAGACGTGGTCATTCCATTAACAGCATTCTCACACTTGCCTCCGGGGTGTTTATTCCCAATTTTTACAGTAGGAAACCAAGGCAGAGCAATTAACATCGTTAATGCTGGATGTTCAGCTTAGATACCCACAAAATGGCTGAAATGAAATTATACAGAAGGTGGTTCACAAAGAAAGCTTCTTTCTAAAAGGCCATTTTTAGGAGGATTATTTGAAGCTGAAAATTGATTTTTATATTAGCATGAAATGAGCGTTCTTAGCTTAAGCATTAGCAAGTTGACTCTTAATGAAGCTCTTGATGAACACAGATCTGTCTAGAAGACTCAGAGTAACAGCTTTTCCTTCAGACGCCACTTCCAGCCGAAAATATACTATATCTGATCAAGACAGCAGAATTAAACTTTCAAGGACTCAAAGTAACTTTATTTTAACTCTGTTCTTGATTTGAGAAAAGTTATAGGGAATATTAGTTATATAAGTATTTCATTATGCTAATAAATCCATAAAAAATCCACAAAGCACTAGCTTTGAAGTAAGTTTTTTAAAAACCCACGTAATTTCAGCAAGACCTGTGATATGAATAAGCATTTTGACAAACCCGGATTTTATGTTCAGAAAGCTGCAGATATACTTATTTATAAGGCACTTATTGACAATAAAAAACAACAACAAAAAACCCACAGAGAAAGAAATAAAAAAACCCCCAATAACTGTTGGGACTAGGAAGACTGACTTCCCTAAGTCAATTTTTCCCAACACAAAAGAACTCAAGAACAAGTTCATTTCTTCAAGAACTTTCAAAAGTCCTTTCTGGAAAAGCCTATTCACTGGAGTACCTTGCAGTCCAACAGCCAAAGACACAGATGCTTTGATACAATTTTCCAACGTGCCACGTCTATTTATTACCTTTATATACAAATGCTCAGTACAACTTTGCTATCCGGAATAACTTCAGAACATAAACACCAAACATCTGTGTTTTTATGTAATTTCTTCAAATCAGAATTAATTTAATTTTTAAAAAAGCATAATCAATCTTTATTTGAGTCACACTGAAGAAGTCATTAACATAAGGATATCTCTTAAGGGAATGCAAAGTTATTTGTCCTACTAGCACTTTCTTACATGTTTGCCTCCTACAAAGCAAAGTGGGGATCACAAAAGCAGCCCCTGGGTTCTTTAGTTTACAACATTATACAATATCTTACCATAATTATAAACTGGTTTTAGATCACACTGCTGAGAGGGGCGGGGAGAACAACACCAAAAAATACATTTCGATTAAAATTCTGTAGCACTATTAAGATTAAAGAAATAACTTAAAACAGCATATTCCATTTCATTGCCATTTAAGATGTTCAAATCTGTGTGTGTGCATTAGCACACCCACGTAACAGGTCCCCTGACACCACTATCAGGGAAGGCACCAAGTGCTCAGTTGGGGAAGCTGAGAAGTTTATCTTCACAGCACGAACCTCACAAACTGAAAAACACAGGAGGGCAGCTGAAAATAGAGAACAGTGGTTAACCAGCCAAATGAGACTCCCCTCCAGAAGCTAACAAAGCTCGGTTGAAATCATTAAGAAAATTAAACACACTCTTAAAATTTTCTGAAACAGCTCTAGAAAAGAAAGCATTTTTAATACTAAGAATTCCACATAAAAATGGAGATACTATCCATTGTGTGATATTAGCTGGAAGTAAATCAAAGGCCAGGGCATCATGAGCAGAAGGTCAGAAATCTACAAGGTCAGAAATCCTAAAGCCCCAGTGATGCCAAGTCACCCCCTCTCACTGTCAGAAAGACCAGGAAGCTCTAGCCATGGCAAATTTATTATCTTTCACAGGCTATTATTTCACCATAATGTGCCATAAAGCGGTTTTAGTGATTACTGTGGGTTCGTGTCTTACACAATTAATGATAATATAATGTAACCACACTTCAGCAAAGCTTGAATTTTGATTTTGTTTTTTTTTCTTTTCCTTTATTGTTCTCTTAAATACATCGTAGGAATAAGAGAGAACAGGTCTTTAAAAGTCTCATCTACTTTCAGTATAAAAATTCCCCACCCCCGAATAGTTTTTCATTACTAAAGCAGCACGTATTAAAAATTTCCATGCATAAACTTATACATTTAAATGCATTTGATCATCAGATGAATTCGCAGAACATTTTGTGCGGATTCCCTATATCAGCTGCTACAACCCTCAGATGGGATCTGGCTCACGTGTCTGTGAGAAAGCTAAACAGATTCAGAGCAAAAACCAATGAACTCAACGCTGTATTGTTGCCATGCGGAGATTCAGAAGAAATTAAGAAGAATTGAACTGTCCAGAGATGCTGAGAAACACACAGTGTAGCACCCTGGGATCCCTCACACGGGAGCACTCCGTGTAACCCAGTACGGGCAGTAACTGCTCATCATCACAGCCAGGTAACGGCCACGCTGCATCCTTAGAGCTTCACCCCTCTGCCTTCACCTTCTGGTTACCACTGGAAATGAGGAAATCAGGGGCCTCAAAAGAATAAAAGTTCAGTAGCAAAACCATACTAACCACCTGGCTTTTTTGCTGCACTTAACGAATTTGCTACAGTTAGTTCTAAAATTGAAGTGAGATTTGACATTCTAGACAATATAATGGGATAGTCCCCGGCAAATTAAATTTTACACAAGCCATGTATGCACAGCGTATCACTGAATATCAACTCTGCCAGAGAGAGAAAAACAGCTTAATATTTACACATTGTGTTTTCCTCCAGTCCAGCACAAATTACACACGGGTTTCAGATGAACAACACTGCACAGAACAGGACTCTCAGCAGCCTTGCTAGGTGAACATTTCTTTCGTGTATTTACCAATTTTCATATTAATACCAATACTCTTGATATCCTACCAAGTCCAAAAAAACTGAGGCAGAAAGTATCCCTGACCTCAGTATCTGAAGCTGCTTCTCAGTGTTATCAAGGAACATTCCCCTGCTCAGTCAAAACACTGCTCCACCACTTGCAGAAATGCAGCTCATGGAAGACTCCTAACCACTGCTAAGACACCAGGAAAAAAAGAAAAAAAGCAAAGGTTTGTGAACCAGGGTAACAGATGAACATATCTGAATTACGAGCTAGCACTGTGTACCTTGAAGTGCTGGCCTACACACTTTCAAGGCCAACCATTTGGAAAAATAACCCACGAAACATCTCAAAGTTCATGTCTGCAGTCTATACCTAAATCAGCCTCGTGTTACTCGGTGGGGTTTGGGGTTTTTTAACCCATGAAGGCAAATTAATCAGACCCTTCACCTAAAGAAGTAGTCGAAGTATGTTACAGAAAGTGTCCTTTCCTAACAAGCCCTAATGGCAACAAGAAGCCTTGGAAACTTCCATTTCTCCAGCAAAACAAGCAAAGGCTGCCTGTGCACCAGCAGAGCATCAAAGGCAAGCTGTTGCAGCAGATGTAAATCACGAGGAAACAGCCAGGCAGTGGGAGCATCCCAAGGACCACCGCCACACAGAGCAGGAAAGAGGCTCAACAAGGAAGTTATATTTTTAATACTTCTTTTTGTTAAAAGAGGGGAAAAAAATACCAACACTTTCAGGCAAAAACAATAAAATGGAAAGTTAATTCCCTCTCGAGAATACCTCTTTTTGATGTATTTAGTACTTAGTATTGCTTTTTCTAAATTTATTATTTCTAAAACTGAGGTTTTACTTACATAGGTCATTCTGAGTCTAGCCCAGCTCAATAACTACATGATGGAGCATCTGATGACAAGAAACTGATCAATTACAAGGGAAAGCCTACTGTTGTTTAAGATTTGTTTAGGGTTTTTTGTTTGGTTCTGGTTTTGTTTAAGACTTAAGCTGTTTTTATTATTTTTAACCACACCTACTTAAGACAAATGGCCTTTAACAAACTGAAAGAGCAAATCTGTTAAAAATACAACACGCCCCATCTCCAATTAAAGGTTAAGCAAGCTCTCAAATAACATCACTCTTTCTCATAAAAGCATTCAGAAGGGAAAAAACAGACTGGACATTCAGGATTATTTTAAAGATTCAGGAGTGAAGTTAATACCTGAATATTTTTATCGTGGCATATAGCCTCAAAGAAAACCTTTAGATAACCTGATTTCACCACCATTAAACACAAACTCATTTACACACCACCTAAAAACCAGAATATTATAATGATCTAAATGCAAAGTAGACCTTAAAAATTATGGAAAATGATGTACGAAGTGTTTAAGAGAACTTTAAAACTGCATAACAAGCAGCTTTCCTGAAAGAAAGAAGTCACTAAAACCAGATCTGTCAATCTCCTGTCGACTTCTACTTGAAGAGCTCCCAACAACTCCATCAACCCCTCTTTCTACAACAAGATCATAAGCAACAAAGACGCCCTGAAATTATTTAAGTGGTCCAAAAGAGGAAGATCACATGGTTATTTGAGTTTCAAAACTATCTCTTCCTAGAGTTATTTTTCCACAACAGCATGCAACAGGAGAAAGCTATCCAGAAGAAATATAAACACAAACAAGAAACAGAAACAATACAGGAGATAAATATAATTTTATGCTTGTTAAAATAACACATGAACATCTATGTAACAATTTAGGAGCTGTATTTGGTAATTTTGATACAGATATTTACCATACCAGCTTTATTTCACTAATCCAAAAGTTTTGATGCTTTTAAAGAAAACCATAGATACACACCTGCCGGCCTGTCTGTCTCAGAAAGAAAGAATTTACTTGAAAAGCAAGGATTTTGGTGCTCCAACACCAACAGGACATAGCTCACCTGCACCAAGTGAGCCCAGAATTCCAACTACATTTTACAACAATCCTCAAGGAAAAGACATCAACCTACACTACTGCTACATTCTCCTACACAAACACCCATTTTGAGGACTACTGAGAAGCAAACAGCCATCAGCCTCACCTTCAGGGGCACATGCCTACAAGTGGTACTTTACTGAAGACATTGTCTAATCCAAAGAGCTTTGTATGGAAGGTCTGGATCCTGCCAACATTTGCACATGCCTAACCTGATGCATATAAACGGGGATTACTCACATGCTGGAAGGTAAGTACATGAATAATGAGCATGTTCATGAATCAGCAATTACGTTCAGGTAGAACAAAAAGCCAAGGTGAAAGAAGAGGGGGCACAAGAGGGAAGAAAGTTGTCACAAGGCATATTAATAATTATAAGAGTGAATGCTCCCTACTGGATTTTTAGGAAAGCTAACCTCAAACTAAGTTTAGAGGACATTGGCTTTGAAGATTTGCGGGTAGGGAGGAAGACAATTTCTCGTTTTATGATCTGAATACACACTAAATTGTCAATTATGTAAAAAGTCTACCAAAACAGGAACCATTAGACTGCCCATCTTTATCCAATCCCCCCAACTCTCCAGCTGAAACACTGGTTTTACATTCTCACTGGCTTTCTCCAGCTACAGGCCAGGTGCATACCTAGAAAGCTTCTGAATGAGGGCAACGTGGTCTACTTAAAATTCAATTCCTTTAGCAGCCAACTCAAAAAAAAAAAAAAAAATTAAAATATTCTTCTAAAATACAAACAGCAGGTCTCCAGAACAAACTGATTAATGCTGCGAACAAGCAAACTGCGAGCAACTCAACCTAGGAATTGAGACACTGGAGGCTTGAGAAGTTGTGAAGCAAAAGGTGGGGGTTATATACAGAAGATGGCCTGCTCTTAACTTCCTCTGACACCAGTTTGGGTAAGAAGGGCCTTCCAGGTTTAGTAAATTGTTCTGTATTGCCCAGTAATATACACTGTTAAGAAAAATATCCTTAAGTGCCCATCCCAAGCGATCAAATGTTTCCATCAGTTTCTTCAACATCCATCAATTCTAGGTACCCCATCTGCTACCACCAGCTTCTCAATCCTGCAAGGGGTGCCCTGTGGAGATCAGACTCCACTTGCACAACAGCTTACAACAGGATTTCCCAAGTTTAACCTTATTTGTTAGCTACGGCAGCAAGGGATGCTGCTATTACCATCTGTCACCATCAATACACCTGCCGGAGCACCACAACCTATGGCAAGCACACAACTATACCAATTACACAGCAAACGTTGTACACTAAGTATTTGGAATTGGTTTCTAAGCTATAGTGCTATGGGTCTCCTTCAACATTTTAGTAATTCTATCTTGCATTGGCAAGAATTAATATACCACTGTAACATTGGCAAGAATTAATATACCACTCTCAGTAACACTGAGAGCTCCAAAACATGGCCATTTTAGAAGAACCAGGCTCCAACATTCAAGACACACTAAGAGCGCCCATCTCTTCAGGGGACAGCACTCTTCTTTTGTGCTTCCATTAGGAAAGTACTCGTTAGCTCACTCGGCGCCACGTTTCCATCTCCTACATCAGAATGATTCAGTTCTAAATTATCACCGTTCACAATGAAGCAGACTATGACTTGCACCTTGAAGGTCACAAATAATGTTTCAGCATTGACTACTCAATATAATTTGGAAAGTCACAGATGCGTAAATATCTCAACTTCATTACTAAGCTGTTTTCATACAATGTTGTATGCACTAACAAGTTTTGCCATCTCAGTCAATACTATGAAGACTTCACATAAGGAAATTGTATGATTGTATGTACAGCATTTTAAGAATGTTTATATATATTTAAAAAAAGCAAACAAACAAACCAGGAACTAATTGCCTCACGCTCTAACAGCCAAAACATGCTGGGGACCAAAAAGCTCTGAAAAAAGAAACCTCCGTCCTTGAGACTACGCAGCCTAAGAATTGTTAGAAAAACAAAAGTGAAAAGTAGAAGCAATTTATCAAGACTTACCAGTACCCTTCTAATGATCAGGGCTTTGAATAAGGAATTGTAATGCTATAAAATAATAATTGAAATAACAATTCTGACTAAAGGGAGAAAGATAAAGTGAGTTCACAGCTATGAAGCAAATTGAAAGAAACAAAGAAACAAAAAACCCCAGAAAGTGGTAAAAGCAAGCAGTGAAGTTTAAAAAGAATACTTAGCTCAAATTGCAGGCTGCTAACAGAACTGGAAAACCCAAAGTCACTACCCATGTGGCCACTGTGGTCTTCACTATGTAGACCAAAGGTCCAAAAAACTCAAAGCAACCAACACTGGTTAAAGCTACAAGACAACAGCAAGACTGAGAATGGTACTTAAATCAAGCTGAAGATCTGAAACCTCCGGGACAGGCAATCTTTAGCTTTAACAAATAAATAAGAAGCTAGTTGTTGGTTGTTTTTACTGATCATGTCAGAAAGTGAAATTCTGCTTCTATTTCAGGATACTCGTAGAAGTAACAAGCTCGAAGAACTGTTAAAAAAATGCATGTCTCTTCTCTTTTCCATTTTTTTGTAAGAGACCAAGTCCCATGTGTGCCCAAAGCAACTCGATAGCTGTATGCACTAATATCACAGTAATTACTATTATTCATTTTACGCTGATGAAAATTGTGAGTTTACTGTGGCCAGCTTTCCACCTCCTCCCTGAGCACAGCAAAAATTTAATTGAGAACTACCACCCTTGGGACTTGTGAACTACTAAAACACGCATTTCCTTCTTTGGGATTGAGAGTCTGCTTCCATTCACTTGCTGTTCCACATTTCACTGGGAATACCCCTGCGGACACTTGCCGGAAACTTCCTGCATATTTTTAGCCTGGTAATTCCAAGAGATACCACAAATCTGAGATCATCAGACGACACCGGTACTACAAAACTAGCACTGGGTATTTTATCAAGTTTAATTACCGCTCAGCACTGCTGAAGACCTGTACTTCTCCTCGTGTGACTTCTGAATGCTGCCTGCTTTTTCATCTGCACAATTCAAGAAATCCTGTAACAAGGCTTGCAAAGCTACCCTGGGAACTAATAACAGGTCTGGAAAAACCCAGACATACTGCTCTACTTCTCCCACTCTTCAATTTTCAGCAACGGAAGGGAGTGTAAATTGTACTTAATTGCAAAATTGTCAGTTGAGTCCTTGAGTCAGTAAATTATGCTTTTACAATTTCTCCTCCTTCCCCCCTCTCTTCTTTCCCAGGGAATGCACACTTCCAGCATTATTTCTAGGCACTGAGCACTTCTACCCTCTTCTTTCTTCCCCTACCTCACGCCACAGCCTCCCAAGCCCCTCTTTCTTCTCACTCACTCCTACGGGACATCACATCCCACCCTCCACATCTCACACCCTTCCTCCGCACAGTCTCTCGGCTCCTCTCTAGCTCACGTTCTCACTCCTGCTCGTGAGCTCCTCTCACCAGTCAACGTTTCGGGGGGGGGGACCAGTCAACACTTTGTCGAGTTCTCACTCCTGCTCGTGAGCTCCTCTCACCAGTCAACGTTTCGGGGGGGACCAGTCAACACTTTGTCGGGGACCAACAAAGAGGGGGCACAAGGCAGAGGCCCTCACACCAGCCCCGAGCAGTCACACTGCGTTTCTCCTGGGTCTCCTCGGTGCTACCAGCAAGACAAGTGGGTGCCTGCTCTCCATCTCCTACATTCATACAGACAGACCTTGCCCTTTGTGTCTGCTTTTAAATATGACTTTGCCATATTTAAAAGTAAACTTTGTGACTTCAAATCAGATACTGCCTGAAACAACTTGCTCTTTTTTAATAAAGCAGAGGGAGGAAGTTGATATAATCCCTCTAAAAAGCTATAAAAGTCTGAATTCTAACTTTTTCCTACTCCTATAAATGCCCACTTTTACTTTTTGGACTGGAAATTAACACTTAATCTCTGACCAAACACAGAAAAATAAGTCTTATTAAATAATAGAAGGAAAACTTTCAAAGTCAATCTACAGCCATCTTCCTTCTTGGCCCCTTAAAGATCTTTTAAAAACTGCAATCAATTTGGAATTCTAAATTTTGAAGTTTTAAAACTTAAGTTCCACCATTGAAACTGTTAAATAAAACACCTCTGAAGCCTAACATGCTCTGCTTTTAAAATCCAAAGTGGTGCTAAATCCTTACAGTGAAAAAGCCATTATGCTACGGTTAAGCTTACAGCCACACGCTCACTGACTGCAGCTGTACGGGTACAGAAAAGTAGGAGACCAACTGCTAATATAAAAGGAAACGGTGAACCTAGAAGTTTAATAGTCATGAAACCAGCAGCAAAGCTTTTTAAGTTTAACAACCTACTCAGCTTGAGGATAAAGTACGAGAAGTGCCTTTGTAGCCCCACAAGTTCATCTTAAAACAAATTGCAAGCTTGACAACTAAAGCCACCTTTTTCCCACTTTTTAAAGATCAAAAAATATAAGTACAAAGCTCTACATTACCTGACACAGTCTAGAGACTACATAGTCTCATTAGATTTCTGGTTTAGCCCTTTAATTGCATTTTAAAGAAAATACATCTTTAAAAGTACTTGTCACAATGAAGTATCTTCCACTGTACTCTTGTCTTGGACACATTTTATGTCACAAAATTCACATTATATCAACTATAAGAATGAAATATCTGCTTAGCAAGGTCTCTAAGAGACAACTGAATGCTGAGAAGTCATTTATTTCCACACTAGAAGGGATACGTTATTCTCTCAGGATACAGCATTTCTCACATGCACAATGGAGGTAATTTGCTAAATCATGTATTTAATAAACGTAATAATCCATGAGTTCAACCCAAAATAAAAAAAGAAAAGCACTTGGCACACGACTTCAAGAATTAGTCCCTGTGCAAAGTACTGGGAGATTTTAATTCAGCCAAACAGTCACTTTCACATGGGCAGAGCCAATTTTCTCACAGAAGCATTTACACTAAATCGTAATGTAGTAACCAAAGGTTTTCCTCAAGGAAGGAGGAACTCGTGTTACTAAACATGAGTAAGTGAAACAGAGCAAATCGCACTTTGCTCGGCTTCTGCTTTGACAGAAGGTAGTCTCTTGTTTGATTTTGCACTCTGTTTACTGTTAGGCACACTATTCCCAAATTAGAAACAAAACAAGCCTAAAAATATATATTTTATTGGAGAAACCGTGATCCACAAACCACTGTACAGATTTAGGTTTAGGAGAAGCAATTAGAAGCTACTACCGAAGACAAATACATTGAAATGGGAACTGAACTGGGGGAATTGCACAAAGGAAAGAAAGCCCCTCGTAACATAAAGGCAGAGTTATCTATACTGGAAGTCCTTCAGCAGTTACTGGGACCCCAGTTCTTTCCCTTTAGCAGTCAGACGGGCTGTTTACTTCCCTCCGTGTCATGCAGATAAATACTTATAAAAGTGTCAGCCCTACATTGTCCAGCCAGCCACAAGAACTGGTGGGATAAATACCAGCCCCAGTTTCCAACCGAGTTCACGTACCGCCTTTGAAGTCCAGCAAGAGGTGGTATTTAAAATGAGAGGGAAGAGAACACCAAGTAAAACACAAAGTAATGGCACGTGCCCCATAGGTTAAAAGGGAAGGAGAATCACTGGTGCTAGTGTGGTGAGCAGAGAGAGCTAGTGTTGCACGTGGAATTCTGCAACTTTGAACAAAATTACGTTGCCAAACACCTTCCCATTTCCCTCACAACAGCAGCACGATGGGTAAAAGGAATTAGCAAACACTACTACAAGAAGTTATTGGTTATAAATAATTTTCATCTCCAACAAGCATTCAGGGGATGTACTTTATATTAGCCTCCTCTTCTGAACAATACTAAAATTAAGTGTCTCACTGTAAACTGTCATTTTTTCACATACTAGTTGCAATTTTAAACATTAATTCAGCTGGCTAGGTTCAATTAAAGGACTGTTTTAAGATGTACATTTTTTGCCTTTAAGAATAGAGGCATTTTATGTAACATAAGCTGAGGACTGCTTCCCTTAAGTATTTTAAACACAAAATCCAACAGTTCTCTTTGTTACCGAGTTTACAGTTCTCTTCTACACTCAAAGAACAAAAAAGCAACTTGACTCGTCAGCCTTCAACACCCCCAGCGAAAAGGGGTAAAACTCCTAAATGGCACCAGAAGAGCAGATGGGTGGTCAGACTTCCTACAGGGAGATATTAGAGTAAAAACCCAATTACATCTGCACGCAGGTTCAAACAAGAACCTTTCTACTGCAGTTACCCTCAAACATTAACTCTTTCCGTAACACATCCAGGACAGGCTCAAAACAGACCAGGGCTTTTCGGAGGCGTTCAGCGGGCACACAAGCAGCCTCATGACTAGTTACCATGAGACCCCTTCAGAGGAGTAAATTTGGAATATATACAACAGTGTTTGAAAGCCCAGGTCCTTTACCTTCCTATGGGCAGGATGGTTTACTCCTAAGCTTACTGTTAGCAATCTCCTGTGTACCAATTTGTAAACATGTTTATCACAAAGGAAACAAAACCGTAACTCTCGAAGTTAGCTCTTTATTACTGCTGATAAATGAGAGCAATAAAATTTTAAAACCCATCATATCAGGGGAACATCCTTCCCCAAACAGATGTTAATTTAACTCTGATTAACCTCATGAACGCATTCAGTCAAGGAGGATATAGTTCACTTTGCCAATCAAACTACTTTTCCCTTGAGAGCTCAGCATTTCAAGACATTTTGTAATTCCAACTTGTGCTTTAAAAATAAAGAGTATTATTATATCAAATGCCTACTTCATTTTTTTCCTGCCATTCATGTTTTACACCTTTGTTTTTAAGGCTGGGGAATGTTAGTAGCCCAGCACCATTAATGCACCTTCTAAACAAGACAAGCATTAATCTAATCATACAAAAAACATCATGGGTCCCACTCTGAAAGGCAGCGAGTGCCCTCATCTCCCATTGATGTCAGACCACATAATGTTAGAAGTGTTGAGGTCTATTGTTCAGTCCATTTTTCCCCATCCTGTGAGGTCCTGCCATATATTCATTACAAAAGGCCATACACTATAAAACATCGATATAAAACAAAACAGAAGACCCTCATACATTTTGGTATGTGTTTACAAAACTCCTAGCATCAACAGCATAATTCAAATAAGAGTACACAGTGCAACTGCACACACAAGGACTATTTTCCAGGAAGAAGCAGCTCTTAAAGGGTTTTATTTTCTTAAAGAAATGGTATAGTTTGCAAGAGCCAGGAAGCCCTACCAGCGCAGCACCTTACATAAGCAGGTGGTCCCCTGCATTCCCCACATCTGGTAACAAAACCAAGAAGAAACCCCACATTTCTGCATCGGTCAACTTGGACACACACTGGAAGGGAATACCTACACATCTCTTGGACAACTGCATACTCTTTAGCTATCATCTAGAATACAGAATTACCATGTTCTTCAATTTAAGTATTTCTCATCTAGAAACACAGCTGCAAGGCTTTGTGTAACATCACCAATATTTTTTTATTATTATTATTATTTTAAAGCCTGGTATTTGTCCACATAAAAGCAGACCATGGCTTGTTTTGGCTGGGGGGACAGGCGAGGAGAAGACCTGTGGGGTCAAAGCTCAACTCAGTTAAGAAGGAGGTTTTACGCTGAAGTTCTCCTCGCCTGGATTTGCGAGTTAAATCGGTTGTTTGCCCGGTGTAACCACCAAGAAGAGTTACAATCATACAGCCTCAAACAAACCTACGTTTGTCCGGGGGGAAAAAACCAGTTACAATATTTATTCAAAGGCACATCTGCTGGCGCCCGGCCCGTCCCGTCCCAGCAGACTGGCTGCGGGGAGGGGGGGGGTGAGGGGGGAGTTTCACAGTTTTGCCCGGTCCAGAAGCCACTATTTTCGCACCAGCAGCCCCAGAGGAGCTCGGGGGAGGAAAAAACCCCTTGGGGTCGGGTTTTTCTTGCCCCCCCCCTCCCCACACACCGCCGGTACCCAACTTCGGGGGGGGCGGGAGCAGCAAGAAGAACCCCCCTTGGGGTGGCTTCTCTCCGCGCAGCATCCGCGGCACCTCCCGGCGACCAGAAGGGAAAGGAAAAGGGTCGGGAACCCAAAACAAGAACCGAGGGCAAACACGGGAGAGGTTTCCCTCCCTCCCCGGGAAAAGGAGGACCCCCGCCCGCCGCCACCCCGCTCCCTCCCCACCTCCAGGATGGGGGTCCCGAGGGGCTCCAGCCGCCCCGGACGCTCCCCCGTCCCGGCGGGGGTGGGCGGGGCCAACCGCTGCCCTTCCTCCTCCTCATTCTCCTCCGCCCCCTCACCCTCCCCGG
>NW_015091042.1:656863-657704 GCF_001431845.1 Calidris pugnax | reverse complement strand
GGGGGGAGCCCCCGGGGGAGGCCCGCGGGGTTACCGGCGACACGGACGCGCGATTCCGGCTGCGCGCATTTAAAAAAAATAAAAATAATAATAAAAAAAATCCTCCCCCGCCTTCCTTCCCCCAGTAAATCCGACATCCCTTTAAAGTCCAGATCTTTCTCCTCCTCCTCCAACAACAAGACGAATGTGACCAGCGCAGAGCAGCGCAGTGCTGTTTAAATTGCTTATCTTAATTGCATAATCTAACAAGCCCCGTTGGAGCAGGGATGAATATATTAGGCTTATTAACAACTCATCATAAAATATTGATTGTCCTGGAAGTGTTTTATCAAGGGGAAGAGAAGTCGAGGGAGTTGTTTTTTAGCAGATTGGTGCTCGTCAAGACAAGGACGGTTTCTTGTTATTTTCTCCCTGGAAATCAGGGCTGGATTTCCTGAGGACGAGAGGGAAAAAAAAAAAAAAAAAATTCCCTCCTTAATGCAGAAGAAATGATTACTGTAACTTCGTGCATAGTTCACACAACTTTCAATTCACTGTTTCTTAAGTGTCAGTTTTCCAAGATCCCACACAGAATCAGAAGTCGGCTGTGAAAGAGAGGACTCGGACTGTGGGGATCAGGGGTTTAAAAAAAGGAAAAAAAAACCCCAACAACCAAACCCAACACGCCCTATTGTTAGTGCGGGGGGCGGCGGGGGGGGGAGCCTGGTCCCTGCCGCCCCCCCTCCCTCCATCCATCCCTCCCCACCCGGCTCCCCCATCCCAGAGCCCCGGCGGCGGGCGGGGACCCCCGGGCGGACCCCGCTCCTACCTGGGCGGCGGGAATCACGGCGGCCCCGAGGGT
>NW_015091042.1:656497-656853 GCF_001431845.1 Calidris pugnax | reverse complement strand
GGGGAGCCTGGAGTGAAACAGAAGGAGCCGCGGGGGTGTCTCGGCGTTCCCCTGTCGTTCCCCCTGCCCGCCCGGGAGTTCTTCACCCTCCCCGTGAAAATCGCGCCGTGCGGACGGCGGCACCGGGAGCCGGCCGGGAACCCGGGCGGTTTTTCCCCCTGTTCAATAATATAAAAATACAGATGGGAGGGTAGAGACACGCTCCTGCTTTCAGTTTCCAGAGTGGAAGGGTTTCTGAGTGCCTGGTATTCAGGAAGACTTAAACCGAGAATCCCCGCCTTAAAAAAAAAATATACACACTGTAAGACAATATTTGTATTTTAACTCGTATCTAAGATTTTTAACTTTGTGTGGTG
>NW_015091042.1:655343-655780 GCF_001431845.1 Calidris pugnax | reverse complement strand
CGCTGGTGGTGGTGCTGCTGCGGGGAGGCTGCCGGGCGATCCCTAGGTAAGTTTCGCGTCTCTCCGCGCTGCCCGCCCGCACCTCCCCGCGGGCGGCCGGGCAGGGGTTGCGCCTCGGCGGAGCAGAAACAATGGGGCGGCCACGCTGGGGAAATAGGTGTACGGGCGCGGGGGGGGTTGTGGGTGAGTGGTGTGATAAAATAATTTAAAAAAAAAATAATAACACGTATATAAAATAATAGATATTTATCCCGCGAAGGGGAGAAAATGTGCGGAGACTTCTTAAAGGGACAGGCTGCCCCCGCCGGGGGAGCGGGGAGCCGCGGAGCCGGGCCCGGCGGCGGGGAGGCGGCTCTCCCCGGGAAATGCCCTTCTCGGGGGCCGCGGGGGGGACCCGGCCCCGGCTCCAACTTGTAGCGGGAGGGCGTCGGAACCGC
>NW_015091042.1:634498-654628 GCF_001431845.1 Calidris pugnax | reverse complement strand
GGTGGGAGCCGGCCCCCGCGTCGCGGCGGAACGGCTTTTGTCGGGGGGGGTAGTGGGGGTGTGGGGGGTGTTGCGGGGGTCCCGCCGCACAGTTTCGGCAGCTGCACGGAGGTTGGTGGGGCCGGACGGGAGCAGAACTTGAGGAATAGCTCCGCAGTGCCGGCCCACGGTGCGCCCTGTATATTTTTGTGCTTCAGTTAATAATCTGCAAAGGGCTTAATGGCTCTGGAGTGCCAGAGGAATTGGTTTTCTCCATTTACTTCAGCGAGGCCTGAGGGGAGCTGGTGTTCTGACTGCTTTTTTTTTTTTTTTTTTTTTTTTTTTTCTCTCAATGCATTGACATGAGAGAAGAGGATTTAACTTGGCAGCCTGAACAAATGCTCTATCAAAGGTTTCCTAAGAGACAGTAGGAGAGCGGGGGGGAGATGAATGACCTGGGGTAGTTTTAGGGTGCTACCTATGCGAGCTTTCTTTTAAATATGAAACGGCCATTTAGGACGCTGAATAAAACTGCGCGCATCAGAAAGGCGACAGGCTTATAAAATTTAAAAGGGCAAAAGCCCATTAATGCTGTGGCGAAGCTTTGGCTCCCAAGCTCTGGTTGAGTAGTTCCAACTGCCTTGAAGTGCCAAAGCTTTTAAGGAATCTTTAGCAACAGCTTCTCCCTCCCTGGCTGCGATATGGACCTTGGCCTTGCGCAGGAAGGTTAATGGTGCTGCCTCTCCTCCCCAGGCAGGGGAGCCAAGGCGAGGGCACCAGGGGTAACGGAGGGGTGAAGCAAAACTAGGAGAGGGAGGAGGAAAAAAAAAGAAAAAAGAAAAAGAACCCTACCCTGAGATGTACGGCTGAAACCTCTTGCTGGTGGGAACCTGCTCTGGTCGTGATACTGGGGCAGTAATTTGGCACCGTGGCAGAACTCTAACTCAAAAGTGCTACCAGCACCAGCAGAAAAGTTTCACAGAGTAATATAGCAAAGCTAAACACGGCTGATGGTCTTTGGGAGAATAAGGATCCTTCTAGCAAACGTAGTTGGTCTCGGATTCAAACCTCCACTTCCTTCTCTCGAGCGGGGGGAAGTGTTCTATGGCATCAATCTTCTCTTGGCGGGGCCTGATGCAGGTCTGTGAGTGCCAGAAGACTCGCTCTGACCTTTTTCTGCTCAAGTTGAGGATGTTGAAACACCAGCCATCAAACAAAAGACACATTGAAAGCAAGATCTGCAACGGAGCACGTGTGACTTTGAGGCCGGTTGAGTGCATTTGGGGACTGTTTTCCTCGGAGTTTGGGGTGGGGGGAGGAGAAAGAAAAGGCCACTTTATTTTTAAAATGAGGCTATGGAAAACATGACTTGAAATCCTCTAAATATCTTACACTCAAGGACCTTTCTTCTTTCTATCTTTACTTTTTAAAAGTCTTAAAATGTCTTGATTTCTACTTTTTTACATATGTATTTTTAATTGCCAAATTACAAGAAGACTGTTTTTCCCCATGGGTGTGAGGAAGACCAGGAATTTTGCAGAATCTCCCATGTTTACAAAAAAAAAAAGCAGCATTCTAAAAAATTGTCTTTAGGATTACATTTTAAAACAATGAAAAATTTCCTGGGATTTAATTGACAGGTTGTGATTTTTATCTACTCAAGATAATGCTGCCTCAGAAGGTGGCCGATATAAAGATTATTCTGTAAATTGTAATTTAAATTTACTTTGGTCTTTCAGAATTTAAAAAGAACGCCCTCGGGACCAGCCGATATAGGTATCTAACCTGCCAATGACACTCATGTCAACATGGACAGATGCTGTTATTGTTTACATTGTTTATGGTCCACAGTACCTTAAATAAACGTTGATCATGATTAGAAACAATAATTGAGTCTGTGGCAAAGGATCAATGAAAACTTTGTTTCAGGAAAGAAGTGAGTTGCTGTGTATATATACAGAGAGTGTTTTGTGCTGCCTGAGATGAAATAAAACTGCGATCTTAATGCAGCATACAATTCTGTTTTTAGAATATTTTCAGAAACCCACAAAAGATAATAGATCAGTTTCTGAAAGGTTTGTCCTGATGGGCAGCGGTTATGAGGGGTGGGAAGGAGAGGAGGCTTTGTAGCACGTTTCCATTCATAACTTTTCTTGGGAGTTGCTTGCCCTTTACCCCAAATCTCTTCCACTTTTATAGGCTCCAAAGGTTTTGTCTCGACAAAAAAAAAAAAGCACCCACCAAAAAACAAACCCTCACGGATGGCAGTTACATCACTGATACTATAGTTGGAGACAATGTTGGCTGGTTTTTAGCAACTTGATGTTTGTACTAGCAGCCTGGAAAAGCCTGGTTTCTCTCCTGAAAAGGAAGAAAAATAGATCCCAGAAAGGAAACAAAGTTGGAATGCCTTTTGCCTTCCACAGTGTTGTTGATAGGCTTGGGGACAATGGGGAATCCAGCCTTTTTCCAGTGGCACAGAAGATAATGTGGTGTGCTGGCCAGGAGCTGGTGGTGCCTGCCCTGCTGCTGTCCCGTGATGATGGGCCGCGTAGGGAGGGAGCTGGGGTTGTTACAGCTTTACCTGGAAAGCCTGGTTCTCATAAATAAGTAGGACTGCAGTTAATGCCTGTGGTAACAGATTTGACCACTGTGCAATTGGCTGATTTGTTCACTCCTAGTTAGGCCAATTTTTGTGAAATCCTATCCTGTCTTACAGCGAAGCAGCAAGAACATTGCTGAAGAGTTTGGAGTTGGTTTATGCTTGTTCTTGTCAACTCGCTGTTGTGGGACGAGGAACACCAGCCTTCTTTACCCACTTGGATGTGTTTTATGGGAAAGCACAGTGAACAGTGCATCAATGCAGACCACCACAGATGGGCACTGATATACTTACCTCCTGCTCAGTTACTGTACGTTTTCCTTTCACTGAATTTAGGTGTATGCAAGTTCTCCAGCTGCTGCTAAGCTGAGTCTGTCACTGGTATTAGAAACCATTTCTGCTTTAAAATGGTGTCTTCGGCTTAAAACCAAAAGTTTTTAAGTTGAAACGTTGCTTTATCATGTTGATAATTTTTCCCCCCATTTCTTTTTCTGAAAGCAAAAACTTCTTATGTAGCAGTTCTCCATTTCTTTATTTCCATTGGGTTTCATGTCTTCATTAGTGTTCAGCTTGGTTAACGTTAGAGTATTTTAAAGGTGATATAGGCTGCGAGAGAAGTGTCCAGGCAATGGTTTGTAACGGATCTCCCCAGCTTGACTGTTGGAGGCAGTAGTGTATTATGAGAGTAGGAGATGGTCTTACACTTGTTACGTGTTTATTTTTGGTTCTGATAGTTTAAGATATGCTGAAGTTTACACTGCTTGCAAAGGTGAGGTTTGCTGGCTTCAGTACAGTGCCACTGCCCTTCCCTGGACAGAGCAGGGCAGATTCGTGTGGCCGTTGTGTATCTAGTAGAAGAAAGTAAGTTGTTCTTAGGCAGACAAAATCACTTTCCATCTGATTTCTCCTGTAAGAGTCAATGGAAATTAAGTTACTCCACAGAGGATGACTCATTCTTAAAAGAACCTGCCCTTGTGAAGGCCCACATAGGTGATCATTTGATCCAGGCCACCTAGAGTTTCCTTCAGATGCTTATACATTTTAGACCTACAGCGGAGGGTAGAAGAAGTAATCTGTACTCCTGTATTGAATCCTGGACTAGCCAAATGCAAATGTGAAAGGGGTGATGGCTGATGCTTTTTTTAAAATAAGGTTTAGGATCTAATGAAATCTCTAAGCTCAAAAAGAGACTTCTGTTCTTTCCATAGATAATTCAATAAATCGAGCTGGTTTGTATTTTGTCTAGTGTATTGCTATTGAGGTAGTCACATACAAGCTATCATGTTAAGGTTCCATTAAGATAAATGTGGGAAGCGTAACCCTTGGTTTGTAATCCAGCATTTGTTTTGACTCCACAGAGCAGCTTTGAATTGATTCCCAAAGTGAAGCAGGAAGGCTCTGGGCTCAACATAGCGGGGAGGGAGGAAAAGAAATCGCTCAAAAGCCATTAATATGCACAATGCCACAAACCTGTGGAAATGTCATAAACTTGTGGATTCGAATTGCCCCTACTGCTCATTGTTTGTTATATGATTTTTTTTTTCTCTTTCCTAACTTAATGTGTATATGTCAGTGGATGGTGGAAGGCGGATTTATTAGTCGAGTGTCCTCATGTTAAGACATCCTTCTCCAGGCGATCTCTGGCTGCCTGATCCATAGGTAGTGGTGTTGTCCTCTTGCTATAGAGCCATATTCCATTTTTTTGGTAGTCAGTATTGGCTGCAAGTGCCAAGAGGCTGTGGTTCTGTAAGCTGGCCAGGACAGCGTTAACTAGAGAATACTAACTGGTTGATCTAATGTACAAATGTGGATAAACTCTCCCCTGCTCGTATTGCAGCTCTTTGTACCTGTAAAAGATCATTTGCCGTCTTTGCTGATTAGGTAAAAACATATGTGCTTGAGAAGTAAGAGAAAAAGAAATACATTGACGAGAAGTTTGTGTTGTCTTGGGAATTTTTTTTTATTAATATTCCTTTGTGGCTACAGAGCTGCGATGACTGACCGGCTGGCAAAGCCAATGGTATCCGTCTCTTGGAGATTTCTAGATAGACTCATAACTAACCAGAAGGGTTTATTTATTGGGGCTGCAGTGACATAGATATATGACAGAATAGTAGGGGCTTCAATTGGCCATTTAGTAGCAAAAACAGTTCCCTTGATGAATATCTGCCTGTTTCTTGGCTGTATTCCTGATTCCCTCTGAGAACAGCGGAGCCTTTTAGGCTGCCCTGAAATACACACCTCCTGTATCTCCATCAGTAAATTCTGAAGTGCAGGTTTCTCTTCCTCTCTTGTTTTTGAGCACCCATTCCAAAACCAGATGAATTGATTGAATCCAGACTTATGGTGTAAATAAGGGCATCATGGGGCTGGGGCGGCAGGGCAGGGCAATGCTGGGGCTGCTTTACTGCTGGGCATCTGGTGTGTGAGAGGTTTTGAAATTGGACTTTCTTGGGAATTGCCTCGTCCTGCACTGACACTCAGAAGCTGTGGGGGGGTTTCCCCTGTCTGATCATGATTTCTACCTCCCCAAAGGCAGAAATTGTCTTAAGCTGCTTAGAACTTTTCTTTAGCGTATCACTGAAGCTCAGACCCTTCCCCGATGCTCTTCGCTTGGGCATGGTCTGGGTTGTTGTCCAACACCCACCTGGTAGATGTGCATCCTCCAGCTCAAAGGTTACCATCTGCCTTTGGTTATTTTAGAGGTGTGAGAGTGCGACAGGGGAAACAAACAAACAAACAAACCAAAGCAGACCACCACCACAAAAGAGTTGAGTGACAGTGAGGAAAGGCTCGTGTCTTTGGTTGCAGGACCCGCACTCCTCCAACTAAAGCCACTTTCTCAAGGAAGCAAGAAGAACTCACCAACCTACTGTCCTGCTGCCCCAGTGCCTGGTTTGAGCAGTACTTCTGCTCGTGCAGCCAGATGCCCCATAGGTGGTTTGAAAATAAGAAATACCTTGCGTATCATTGCTTTAACATAAACCTTAGTCTTCCTTAGAGTTGCGTGTATCTCTAAACTTTGGCTGTTGTAAATGACAGAAAAGCCTTATCAATAGCAAAATTTTCTTAGAGAACATTTCTGGTTAGAATACATTGCAAAAGTGCAAGTTCCTACAGCTTGAGTAGTTTGAAAGCAAGCAGTGTCACTCTTTCGTTTTAGAACTATAACATATTCATAGGTCAAGGGAAGACCCATTTGGTTATCTCCCTTCCCCCCAAAAAAAAAGCAGGAGAAAAGCTTTAAGAAGCAGTTTTAGAGACTTTGTTGACATTGAATTCTCGGAAGAGCAGTTTGTTTATATATCTATCTATATACGAAAGAGAGAAGGGTCTATTATCCTCCAGGTTTGCAGGGGGGAAGAAGAATGATGTGGTTGTCAGGCAGTCTACCCAATCTCTTGGTGTCCTCCTTGTAAATTCTGTGTTTGTTTAATGCTCTTATAACCCTTTTCCCAGCAGTGGGATCACAGAAGTTAACTTGTTTACAGCTGGTATACAGCTTATGTTGGCCTCCCTTATAGCAACCCAATGCTTCCCCCAAGCCTTTTCAAAGAAAGCTTTTCTTCCCTCCTCCACTTAGCACAGGTTGATGCACTTTACATTTGATTAAACAATATTTTTTTTTTTAAAGACTGGAATGCTTGGTCTAAAAAGACTCCAGGCCAGTGAACTGTCGTCCTGTAAATGCTCTTGGGATCTTGACGATCTCTGTGTCGAGTTCTCTATCTGTACAAAACTATAAAGTCCCACCTTGCCACTGAGATATAGGTGCTCTCTCTCAAGGCACTTGAGTTGCAGTGGGTACAGGGGTGGAAACGTGGGTAGCAATTCTGGAATTGAAAACTGAACTCAAATGTGTGTTGAATTTGCGAGGCTGTTGGTAAACTAGTGTTCGGCTTCACCCCATGCACAAGTCCCTTCTTCCTTGCTTCTGAGAGATCTACCCTGATATGTCTCACCTGGTGAGACTTAAAGCAGCTATCAGTCCTTCTTCAAGAAATTTGTTTTGGGAACTATGTTTCCATCTCTTCCTGTCCTCTTCTCAAGTATGAAATTTCTCCCAAAATTTACATCACCGTTTTAAAAGTATTGGGTTGCAGTCCAGCTGGAGTTTGATGCCATTAGACATGGGAGCCTACTAGCTTTCCGGCTGAATGCATAGCTTTGGCTCTTGGCACTGTAAAACTCTTGACATCTCGCACATTAAAATCATAACAGTATTACGTAAGGAGAAGTTATTTTGGGTCACTAGCAGATCTTTCTAAGACTTGATTAAGGCAACCTTGCAAGTTTAAAACATTTGGGCTCGCGTCCTCCTCCTTTTGACTCCTGCAGCTCCTCCTGTAGCTTTTTGACGGTGTCAGCGTGCAGGTGGTGTGTCCTTTCCTGGCTCATCTGCCCTCAGCTTTGCTCAGAACCTGCTCAGAACAGTTCAGGCTTCTGCGGGGGCTCCTTGGGGGAAGGCTCAGCCCCTGGCTGTCACCCTCCCTGCCTCTTTGGGGTGGGACTGGAAGGAGAACCTGGGGGGGGGGCTCCGTGACCCACCTGCTCTGGGCTCCCGGCAGTGTGGGGACAGGAGCTGCCTGGGAAAGTGGATGGGTACCCAGAAGGACTTAAAAACCCAGACAAACAAAGTCCCCACCTCCACAGTGGGCACCCTCTTGTTTATGTGTAACTCCAGAGTCACCGTTTTCAGTTGGCCTTGTTGTTCTTTACCGAAGGACAAGTGAAACTATGACAGCAGCTGTTGGTGATCAGCAAGCAACAGAATGCAGAATAAATCTGAGGAACCTTTGAAATGTTTGTTAATACTTAATCCTGGTGTTTAACAAAGATAGGGCTTACACATCAAAGATGCCATACTTGGGCTTGTCGGGGTGGTATAAATGCTTACCTTCAAGACCAAACTGTGCATACTGGGTGATCCTTGGGTATGAACTACAAATAGGGGGAAGGCCATTCGGACCTTGTTTATGCTTCAGAAGGAATCAGCAACAGGACACAAGATAAATATTTTTAAACATTCACATGGAATTGCCATGTCCTCCCACGTCTGGGGAGCGATGGGCACGGCTGGCGGTGGCCCTGGCTGGAGCAGGACAAGTTGAGAGAACGGAAAGTCCTCCCTGAGGCACAGACCAGAGGATGCTCGGTGCTGCACAGGCTTGGGCGAAGCGGTGGCTCTTTCCCCAAAGGGCAGTGCTGTGGGTGGTGAGCAGTTCAGATCCTTTTTTGATTAAAATGGGTTCCAAAAATATTTGCAGTCACTCTTATTCCACCTGCATTTGTGGCAGGTTGTTCTTTGTGAAGTAATCGGTTGGGAGGTGCAGGGGAGAGGAGGAGGAGGAGGGGGTGGCTGCTGGAGGGGTCAGAGCCTGGGTTTGAGGAATTGGTTGGAGAGAAGCAGATGGGCACCTTAAATTCAGGACTGTGCTCATCTTAAGCAAAATGTCAAGGTCGTTCTGTCTCTAAATAAATACAAAAAAAATATGTGAAATTTAGGGTTCGTCTGTTGAAGTTTCTTTTGTTAACTAATTGATAGGTGGAGCATCCATCTTGAGGAGTTTGGCACGTTTCCTCTTAGCTAACCCAGACCGCAGCCCCTCTGCTGAGGGGTGGTTGATGCGTTGGGTTTAGGGCACTGTTCTCTAACCTTTGGGTATCAGGCCCCAGAGCTGTGGTGGGTCCTCACGAGCACTGTGTGACACTGGGCCTGTGTGACACTGGACCTAGTACAGCTCTCTGTCTATTTGCCCTATAGCTGGGGCACTAGGCGTATGCAGGTAAACATATTAACGAGCTGAAATGAGGAGCGAAGGAGTCGGTAGCCAGGCCGCTGTTGTGCGGCAATGCCATGGTGACTAAGACAACGTGATGGTTTCCTTATTGGCCACCATCTGTCCTCTCCTGGCTGGCGCCTGGTGGCTGGCACTCAGCCTGGGGAGCGGGGACCAGCGCCTCACCCAGCGCTGGGGCCGTGGGGTGGGCAAGGAGGTGCCCAGTAGGTTTCTGGTCACAGTTGCGCGATAGTTGTGTCATTAGGTTTATTTAATCACTCTCAAAAATTCCAAGACGGCGTTTTCACTGTACCCTGAAAGGTTGTGCATCCTGAGTGAACATTTAAATTATTCATTCAATGCCTGAACTTTTTTGCAAAACCTTTTGTGAAAGGAAGTCTTGTACCGGTGCCTGTTTTTAGAATATTAGTGCTTTGAAAATGTCAACCAAACTTCTGATGTTTGTGGTGGTTTTATCGTGTCGTATGGTTTGAAATTCAGGTTTAAAACTTTGAATTTGATCACTCAAAAGGAAACAGCGTGTCAGTGTAGAGTCTTAGTCCTTTGTCTGAAATTGCAGCTATGGCCCTCGATGCCTCTTTCTCAATAAAGAGAAATGTAAATCAAAAATACTTGTAATGTTGCCAGCATCTTGTCCGAGCAATATCCCAGTGTATTAAATCATAAAATGAAGAAACATAGTACATATCTCCTGTCATATGAAAAATATATTTTTAAGTATATCTTTGCTCTATTTGTGCTCCTCAGTGTTCATGAATTTATGCTTTATTTTGCTGTAGAAACTGGTAGCCAACTTTGCATGGTAAACTGTTTATAGAAGAAACAAAAGATTGGGGAGTCAAGCTCCCCTTTTTGCTGTTGCACCTGATTTAAGTATTATTTGTAGGAAATGAAAGATGAATGCACATATGCTAGCCTCTCTTAAAGATTGCCTGGCTGCTTTGTTTAATAAGGATAAAACCTCCAAAAGAAGCACTGAAAAGGCAGGAATTCTCTGGCAGTGGATCTATTTGTGTTTTTAACGTGGAATATTTTTAGCCTAAGATACAAAAATACATACTTTTGTATCCAAAGAGACTGTTGTTTCCATTTATATTAAAACCCTGGATGGGAAACAAGATGTTAGACCTATTATAATGCAACCCAGTAATTAACATATGTTGGCCTGCCTCTGCCAAGGCTTTCCTATGAGTAATGCAAGTTGCGCAAGTAGAGGAGTCAGGTTGTTTGTCAGCGAAGAACCGTACATCTACGCATGAGTGATCCGATCCTAAAGACATCATCTGAGCACAGGATGTGAATCTGTGCTTGAATCTAAGAGCAATTATAGTTTAAATGTCCTCTCAGCTGTGTTAGGTTGGGGAAAAAAAAGATACTTTTGGTTTTTTCTCCTCTGTTGCCAGTAAAATATTCTCTCATCCAGTATTAAGAAAAATGGGATAACGATTGATGGAGGAAGCTTCAAGTTTTTGGTTGTATGGGGGTTTTGTGGGTGGTGGTTGGGGGGTGCTTGCTTTGTGTGTGTGTGTGTGTTTTTGTTTTGTTTTTGTTTGGGTTTTTTTTGTAATTCTGCAATTCCTGGGTGACTGGAGTGTGGAATCTCAGGGATGCTTTCAATAGTAAGGATCCACTGTCTCTGGCTTTCAGAGGCATCTGTGCATTGCAGTCACGTCAGGTGAATGCCAGGTAGTTGGATTCAACTTTTCCATTTGGATGGACCTTTCAGCAGGGGAGTGGAGTGACTTAGTTAAACTCAAAATATTTTCTCTGTGATCAAAACGAGCAAAGCACGTACTGCATGTACTCCGTATAGATGTGTTACTTCCACCCAAATACATGCCTTCTGCAGTTACATATAACAGGAGAGGCAGGAGGTAGAGTAAAAGCTGAAATAAAAAATAATTTAAAAAAAAAAAAAAGTATAAAAGCATAGCCAAGTTCAGCTTTTGCATGGTGGATTATTTTTTTTTTTTCCTAATGAAGTGTAAACGACCAATTCAGGCCTATTTTCCTAATAAATATTATGAGAAGACAAATGATATATTGTGGATTTAAATGACTGAAATGCATCCTCAGAGCAGTTTGAAGGTCATATATTCTTGAACTCTGAAATGTGCTCCAATTAGTGTTCTATTTAAAAGCAGATTTTGTTTCTTAACCTGAAAGCAGGCTGTTGCATGCCAACTAATGGTTTAATGTGGGCTCACAATTAGTGACTGCTCACTTCTGCGCGCTTCTCTCAATGTGACCCCCATCATCTTGGTTGGAGGGACTGGAACATGGAGAGATAATAGGATTAATCAATATCAATGTATACATTGCGAGTATTAGCAACTTTCAAACACCAGAGGTTCTTGGGTACTTTATCACGATAGAGTAAAATGCGTCATCATTTTTTCCTCTTGGAGAGTTATGTGTTTAATTTGTAGTTTATATTTTGACACTATCTGTTCAGCTATAAATAAAGCTTGGCTATGGCAGTGATGGCCTTCGGGCTACTTTTTGATTGTAAAGTCACAATTGTTTTTGCCTTGAGTGCCATTTTCAAGCTGTGCAGTGTGGATGGTGTTGAAGAAAAGATCTTACAATACAGAAAGTGGGTTTTGTTGCTTGGAGTACTGATTAGACTAATTTAAGATTGCCAGCCTTAAAATATTCGGCCACCAGAAGCCAGGCCTATAGAATAATTTTAAATAATAATAAGCTTGTGTTCTTTTGCAAAATCTGCCTTTTGGGGCATGTTTTCAAGTTTCATCCTGAATCACAAGCACTAAAAAATCATTAAATAAACAGAGATGCTGTTAAAAGCAGTTGACTTAAGGAGTTGGAGCTTTAGAGTACACATGAAGGTAGTATCAGGCTTAGCTCCAGGATTCCTTTTTCACTTTCTGTTGCACTTTGGTGCCACGTTTGGTGGCAGTAGGTCCAGTTGGCACCAGGGTCTGTTTGCCCCTCTCTCTCAAAGGAGGGTGGTGCAACTGGTGGTCGTGCTGAGGAACACTGCTCGCCTGGTTTTCAAGTCATCGAGCATCTTGTGGCTCTCCAGAAGGTTAAGCAAGGACTGCAGGGGGTCAGAACTTTTTTTTTTTTGACTGGCAAATTCGTAACATCTAGAAAACACTGAGATCTTTTAAAAGTGGAACTGTTGGATGTAAAATCTGCTTCCCCCTCCGCTGCCATTATTCTAAAATGGGCAGATTCAGCAGATTTTTAGGAGATGCTGGAAAACCCGGGTAGTCTAAGGGGGGAAAAAAAGCTGGCTGGGAAAAATACATGGTGAGAAAGGTGTAGCTGCATTTACCACCTGCTTGACATTTTGGCCACAGAAAGTGAAATCGCTGAATTCGTGTTAATATATTTATTGTGCATTGAAATACCTGTCGGAAGGCTTTGTGATCTATGGTTACTATTTTTATCTTCATTTACAAACCAGCAGGTGTTCACAGGCCTGTTGGACATCCATCCTTTTGAGGCGTTTATGAGTAAACGTTTCTGGCTGTCATAATTTTGGTTGGTCAAGTCCACATTAATTGCTGCGCTCCGTGCAGTTGTTCTAACATTTAAATACTGCCTGCGAGTAGGTTTGATTAAAATTACATCTCTAGGTGCGCGCTAAATACCTTTGATACCTCACCTACAAACAACTGTAGAATCGTTGGTGAGAATGACAGCTGCAGGCAATAAGCGAGGACAGTAATAGAAGTCTCAGTGCTGGAGAGAGCATCATAAATCATGAGGCGAGAGCAGCGTGTGTGCTGACAAATCGGCCAGCAGCTGCAAACAGCATTTTCCAGGTAAGAATTATTGCGCTCGCTCCCCGATAACTGCTCAGAAACCACCTCTTCCCTGTACGTGGGCGACTTCGCCCCTGCACAGGTAGTCATGGTGGTGTCAGCCCTTGAGGCCCGGTATTTTGGCTGGGGATGGGTGTTTTTGCATGGTGTGAGCTACCTATTGGACGCTGGACCTTGGTTTCCTTCCAAGGTGTGTTCAAGTGCGCGTTTTCTCTTTCTGGGAGGAAAATCCCCATGCTTTTTGCAGCTGACGAGTTATTTTATTTAGTTTCCTCAGAGGCTTTGGAGAGGTGTTCTTGACAGGTGGAGAGAAGGGGGATGTGTTTGGCTGGCTTTAAACTAGCTTGCTGTGTTAGCCCTTGCTGGGGGGGAGCTGGGAGGAGGTGCATATGCCCCTTTAAAGAATAAATAATAATAATTTAAAAAAAGCCGTAACGATGCTGTTTAAGTACAGGAGATAACAATCTAGTCACCCAGAAAACAATCTTACTCTTCTAATGTGAGAGAAATGAAAACAATTTTAATGAAATAATGATAGGAAACAGATGGCAAAAGGCTAGCAACTGAAATGTTTTTTGAACACTAAAAAATAAGTGTGAGACACACGTCCCGTATTGTAATTATAGCTAAAAGCGTAACACGACAGAATATGTTTTAAAATATTGAAGTCCTTTTTGTATATAATTCAACTTTAATCCCTTGGGTTTTGGTTAATTGGCTTTAATCTTGATAAGGTAAAGGCTTAGAAGTTTTGATGAGCAACAGTTAATGCCACTTTCCTTAGACAAGTGAGTTTGAGACCAATGCCACACGCCGGAGAGGTGCAGCACTTGGCAGACATTCGTAGCTGTATCGTGCGATCTCAGATGACTCCCTGTGTGAATTCATATACTTTCAGTTTGTCTGTGGCAGGAGAAAAGTTGCCAACACCTGTGAGCTTGCTGTGATTGCAGTGGGCAGGGCGGCTCCAGCCATGGCGAGCTGGGTGGCCGAGGTGTGAGGCTGCACACAGGTTCAAAATCCAGCAGTCTTCTATACACCAGGAGCCATAACAACTACTGAAGGGACCTTAAAGATCATAGCATTCCAACCCCCCTGCCCTGGGTAGGGACACCTCCCACTAGACCAGGTTGCTCAAAGCCCCATCCAAACAAGCCTTGAGCACCTCCAGGGATGGGGCATCCACAGCTTCTCTGGGCACCCTGTTCTGGTGTTCTGCTGCTGTAGGTGTGATGGCAGTGAATTATGCTGGGCAGTGGTGTCCTGGCCCTGCTGTAAAAGCTGTACTTTAGTATCTCCAAGGAGTTGAGAAGATACTTTCAGTTTTGCTGTACTATGCTTCTGTTCAGACTACATTTTTCTTCCTCTGATACTTTGAACTGTTTACGTAGTTCATACAAATAAAACGTTCTGAAGGAATGGTCCTTTAAGTGTAATCATTTAAATATGGGATAATTATAGGTCCCAATTTACACCCTTCCTGACCCCCCCGCCCTGAGCAGCAGGGATCGGGTCCCTGATTGAGAAAAGGCTTTTGGTTTTCTGGAATGTTTTTAGTTTTCTTTTGTTTGGCTGTTTATTTTTGTTGTTGTTGTTTGTTTGTTTGTTTTCTTGTTAAGGTTCATTTTCAGCTGAATTAGCTAGCACTGATTGGTACCACTGTCTGCGTGACTGCCTGGTCTCTGAATTGATGAAAGGCACTGTTGGGAACACCTCAGCCAGGCTGGTGGGAGGACCAGGACCTTCCCTTGGGCTCAGCTCGACAGGCTGTGACACTTTCCCAAGGGTCTTCAGCCACCTTGCAGTTCCCCCGAAAAACAACAAGCATTTGCACACACCTCCCAGCAGTACACCAGCCTGGTTTTCCAGGAACACTTTTTTTTCTTCTATAGAATATTCTTCTGAAGGTGATAAATGTCCAAAAGAAGTAGTTTTTCCATGTTTTTATGGTATTTATGTAGTATACATAATGTCTTCAAAGACATTATAGTGTGCGTTTTTGTCTATCCAAGTCCTGTTGAACCTCTTTCCAGCCTCACTTGATTCAATGCTGAAAATGAGCATCAGCTGGTAGCATGGTGATTTTTAAAAATAAGCTGGCATATGTGGAACTGCTGGAGCTTTGCTGCTGGCAGCATGGGGCTTTGACTGTGTCCCCGGTGTGGTCATGGTCCTGCCCTCACCTCCATCCCCTCTGCCACCAGGAGCTGCAGAAGGGAGGTGCGTGGGTGCGTCAAGTCCCATCTGTGTCATTTGTCTCCTCTGGAAGGCAGGGAGAAGTGTCTCGGAGGTGGCACTGGCTGTGCCATTGGCACAGGGTCAGTGGGTACCAGGAAAGGTAGGGTGACATGGGAGCAAGGGGCCATCGCCACACCATGGGAAGTGGCTTGAGCGTGGGGCAGCATCCTTTCCTCATCGCTTTTCCTGGCCAGGAATAAACACCACCATTAGTACTGTGGGAGCTGTACCAACCACGATGCCCAGTGTAAACACTGTAGTCTGTGAGAAAGATGGACAATCCCTGTTTTCATCCTCAAGGCTGTGGTTTTGCACTGTCAGGACTACCTAAGCCTCACGGTTCCCTGCTGCATGTTATTCCCACCCTTACGCTGCGTTAGCATCAGTGTTTGTGCAGGTGCACGATGAATCAGACTGGTGAACTGACGAAGATGAAAACAAAAAAAACCCCTTTTGTATTTTGTCTTTAGTTTCTTCCTTCTCACCCATAGCCCTTTGGGTCAGTTCTCCAGCCTGAGAATCCTTGTGTGGCCGCACAGGTCGCCGAGCGAGCACCACACCGGCAGCAGTGGAGGACTGGGAAGCCAAGCTGCTTGGAGGTGGGAAAGAGTGCTTTAACTGGCACTCCCACCTAGGAAAGTCACATGGATCCACAACCTCACAATTAGCAGAAAATAATAGAACCAGCTCATAAATAGATTGGATCAAGTGATTAAAACCACAATATTTTGATTTGCATAAACTTGTTTTCCTGTGAGTACCAGAGCATCTGCTGCTGGGGGGGGCAGGTAGATTCTGACTAAATGAAAACATAAATGGCATGTAACCTTCTCTACATCAGGCACCACTTGTCCGTTAGTACATCCCCTGGAACTGGTCAGGAGGCCTGAAAACAGGAACCAGCCAACCAAAGAGAGCTTAGTTCTGCAGCGCTGTGCCCATGCCTGGCTCCAGCTGGTTCCTGCCTAAAGCCCTTCATCCTGTGTATGAGCTTGGGAGGCTGGAGGCCTCCTCCATCTCCAACGATGTGACCTGGAGAAGTGAAGTGATGCTGGCAGAGTTCAATCTCCGGCTGTACTGATGGTCTGTGGTTGAGGGCTCCAAAGAACCATGGCAGGGCCAGGGCTGCCCACCACAGAGAGCAGCCCTGTGCCTCCCCAATGCCCAGCTGGGCTGTGTGGGAGCATCCTTGTTTTGTTGCTGCCCAGTGCTCTCCTGGGGTGGGGATGGGTAGTTTGGGATTGCTGGAGAAGCTGAGCTATTTAAAGTTCTCTCATACCTCCTGCTCGGTGGGAGTAGTGTGGGAGCTGGCACCAAAACCAGCTGTGGTACTTCCCGCTGGTTAGTTCTTCCAATTCTGACAAAGTCCCCCCCTGCCATGCGGCTCTTGAAATTGTTTGCAGAAGGTGACTCTGGTTTCCACAGACTGGAAGCCCTAATGTGGATCTTACAGGACATGTTGGTTTTTTCCAGTTTGGGTTTTGTGTGTTGTTTTGGTTTGTTTTTTTTTTTTTTTGTTGTTGTACGAACTGGTTTTCAACTGAAATGGATTATTTCCTTTTCTGTCAAAGCGGGTCATGGGAACTTTTCGGTGTACAATCCAGCAGGAGGTAGCACTAAGCCTGGAGCCCATCCTCCCCTCCGGTTGGTCTGGCTCAGAGGATACCTCTAGCACACCCATCCGTGGCGGAAAAAGCCACCGTGCATTGTTATAAAGCCCACAGCAAGATCCGAAGGCTGGAGCCTGGAAGGGGGGGAGGCAGGCTCCCGTTTGGGGAGCTGAACTATTCCCACTGGCATCTGCTCTTCCCACCCTTCCTGTGGGGAGCCGGCGGCTGGTGGGCGACCTCCTCTCGGTGCCCACGTAGGGCAGGCGGCTCCTTTCCGGGACCTCCGCCGAGGCCAGCTGGCAGCAGCCCTTGGCTCCCTGCCTCTCTCGCTCCCTGCTCCGTTTTTGCAGCTTTTAGAGCCGTTTTGGGGGGCTGAAGTGCCGCCGGAGGAGCTGCGCCGAAATCGGTGTCTTTCACGCGTTACGCGGTGCCTGGCACGGTGGCAGCCCTGGTTGGTGGCTGGTGCTCCTGGGCACTGTGATAATATAAATATAACCCTTATTATTAAACTAATCGTGTTGTCTAAAGGCCAGTTGTGATTTTTATGGTATTTTCCCTGATGTTCCATAAGGGCTATGGTGTGCCGTGTTTCTTGGCTCTCTGTTTTTAGTGTTGTTGTGTTGCTCCCAGCCCGGGGGCTGGAGCTCACGGATCAGCCCGCATGGGGCTGTGTCACTTTGGGGGCTGTGACCTAAGTCTCTCTGGATGCCTTGTGGGTGTAGGTGCGTTAGATCCCTGGGGTGCCTTATGGTCCTGTGGACTTGAGTGTCTTCCCTGATTATTTGGCACATGTTAGTTCTTAAAGGACGTTCTCTCTCTTTATGCCTCGCGCGAATGAGGTGTTACAGACCTGTTGAACAGAAATGAATAAAACAGTCCTCTTCAGCTTTTGGAGAAGATTTCCCCAAATAAAAGCAAGTGAGAACCTTAAACCAGCCAGTGTTTGCCTGCATTTATCTGTGGAGGCTCGGTGTCAGTGATGTGTTTGAAGCATTGGTAATACCTGGTGTTAACAAGTACGTGCACGTACAGGTCTAGGCTTTGTCCCTACTTTGGGAACAGATTTTGAGGAGAACTGCCGTTTGGGGTATAACACAGCATAAAGAATATAATGAAGAAAATCATGTTTGAATCGGAATGCAGCTGATAACTTTGCATGCAGGTACTGCCAACCTTTCTTTTAAAATAGCTTTTTATTCCTCCAGTTACTTTTTTGAATTGTTCTTGAAAATCAAAATTAGTCGTAGACCTCAGCAAAAAATAAAGTGACTTATGGTTGAAAGCAGAAATCGTGAATATCCTTATGTCTTGCCTGTTTTTTTTTGTCAAAATTTTGTTTTTATATAGAAACCAAATTATTGAGAAATGCTTCTTTTTGTAAAGCAACTGATTCTTGAAGATGCCTGAAACAGGCCCTTATTGCATTAAGTGCAATGCATACTATTTCTGAAAAGTTGACATTTTCAAATAATAGGAAGTGAAGCATCCAAACTCCAAGTTCTTGGAAGTTTTTCAAGTTATAGACAGCTTCTAAAAATCAACGTCACAGGTTCACTTTTGCAGAGGTTATGCTTTTTCCTTTCATGATTGGTACTTTTAATTATATTCTGAACAAACCACCATACTGAAATCTTTCTGTGTGTCAAGATATTAAGAGTTACATAGCATAAGCTTCTGCCATTAATATTCATTGTGGTATTTTGTAACTGTATCTGTTGAGCAGCACTGATTGAATTTAGTGAAATTGTATTGTTTAAAATCCTTTTCATTAATACATTAAACTCATAGCATATTATTGAAATCAGTTTGTATACAGACATTTGATTTTCCTTCTCTAGCGTTGGTCAGGGCAAGAGATTGTTTGCATCCATTAATGTCACGTTAGGGAAATTTGGGCTAGAATTTGATGGGATGCTGTGTTCTGGTAGTTGCAAGAACTGTACAGATTTCAGAAGTTAGTGGTGACAATTCAGTGTCTTACAAATTAATAAACAGTTCTAGAAGATGTTATTTATATTGAAGCACAAAATAAATATAGAATATTCTTTTAAAGAGAAAATTGTTTGGGGGATTTTGACTGTTGGTGAATCACTCTGCCAGGCTTTGTGGTTTTAAAGCGTTTAATTTTTTTTCTGTCCTATTTTGATATCAAAGGCTCTACACAAACAGAGGAAACTGGCAGATGAGCTGGTCTACGGGAGGAAATAGTTAAAGTAGCTAAGCACAAGTGCTATCAAACACATAAACAAACTTCTAAAAGTAACGTTCATATTAACATCATTAACTTACTATTTTTAAATGTTCCTTATGACTGATGATGAAGAAGGAAGAGGCTAGAAAGTACGATGTTTAAACTGATTGAGCCCTGTTTCAATGCTGGAAAGTCAGGCTGCGTACAGCAATTTTGGGTTTGTTTTTTTTTCTTTTTTTCTTTTTCCCCTCTGTGTTCTATGAGTTGGTTGGGAGGTGAAGAGCAAGCTCAGCCCTGCTTCCTGGGAGCCGAGTGCAGTGCCCTACTCTGGGGGTCTGGGAAGGGAAAACTGCTGCTCGTGCTCCAAAAAGGACTTGCTATCTTTCCAAGTTTAAATTGTGAATAAAATTTAGAGTAGGCTTTTAAAAAGTTTTACTTTTGTGGGGTTTTTTTGTTTGTTTTTCTTTTTTTCCTCCTTTTTTTTTTTTTAATTCCTGAAACTCATTTAAACCCCCCTGCCCGTAGAGGTCAGGGGTTTATCTGTGTGCACACCAGGGAAATCACCACTGAGGCACACGAGCTGCCTTGTTGCTAACTCCTGTGTAAGGTTTTGTAGGGAGAGAGTAAAATGGGTTTACAGTGTCCATTTAGCACCCCGTTCAAATTAATCTGTGTGAGATTTCAAAATACATGTAGTTATTCAACTTCCACTCTAGTTCTTTGACCATGCTTTTGCAGAACACTAACCACTTAAAAGCAGTTTGGGGTCTTAGGTTTTGGATTTCCACGTTGCTCCTCCTCTGTTTGCAAGCCAGGCAACGCAGGATAGGGATAAAGCATGAAACTGAGAAAGCAGCTCGCTTTGTTGACCCCATCCGCTCAAGAACCAGGTGATGTACTGAGCGCGAGGGAGGAAAATCAAAGTTACAGTCCTGTAAATATTTATGTACATAGTTAAGGTTAGACATAAAAATGGTTTTTTAAACTCAGTTGAACTCCTTGCACATAAAGTTAAGAATGTGTGTAAATATTTGCAGTCTGGAGCCTATTTCAGGTTTTTAGAATATTTAAAGTACTTAAAAAAATTCTTTTTCTTTTTTTCTCTTTGTTTCCTTTTTAAAATAATAATAAAAAAAGTACTTCAAGGCCCAGTGCTGCAACAAGATGTGTTCAGAGAATGCAAAACCAGCTGCATGGGTAACTCCTCCCAGCAGCAGCAGGCAAGGTACCAGCTGGCTCATCGACCTGCCAGAGTCTTTTGTCTCCATGTTGGGGCTCTCTCCAGCAAGAGTTAAGTGTTCAGTTAGAGGGCAGGAGGCTTGGCTTTGGGTCACTGAACTCCAGGCTGCGGTTGTCTGATTCAGCTAATTCTTCCCTTCCAGACTTCTCAAGTAACTTTGAACAGATTGCTCAGACTCTGAGTGCCTGCGCGTCCCAGTAATAAAATGGGGTTAATTATGCAATCTTCCATCTCCTGCCTGGACTTCCCCAGTGTATGTGCAGGAGCCAGTTTCACGGTGCTACTGAAAGAAAAGTAATTTGTGAGGCCCCTGGAAGTGCAGGTGTTGAGCTGGCTACCTGGAAATGGGAAGGACTGCATTTGTGTAGGGTCTCAGAAGCCTAGCAGGTATCAGTCTTTCTCTAGAGAGCTGTGGTTTTTTACTTATTTGATTAGCTCCCGGTGCAAAGGAAGCGATGTTATCCTAGCAACCTGCTGTCTTCCTTTGGGCTTTCAGAGTATTTTGTGTGTGTGTGTACGTATGTAGATATTTTCTTAGTAGTGAGCCACACATGTGCAAGCCAGCCATGTGCTGATGTTGCGCCGGCTCCAGCTCTCGCCCACTTTCCTTCCTTCCTTCCTTGGAGAGAGCTGGCAAGGAACCCGCAGCCTCCTCGCCTGGGCTGCTGGGGCAGC
>NW_015091042.1:633700-634488 GCF_001431845.1 Calidris pugnax | reverse complement strand
GGGGGGGAAGGAACATTTGGATGCCAGATCGGTGTCTCATTAGGCATTTCTTAGCGTATTTTACAAGTCTGCGGACAAACAGTAGTTAAGGCTCAGATGGAGGGTAAAATTTATATGCTCCCTGCAGGAAAGGGAAGGGGTGGGGGGGGGTTTCGTCTGCTGGATGGGCAGGGGGTGTTGCTGCAGCGCCTGGGGGGTCCCACATGGCCCTTGGAAGATGCGTTAGTTCCCTCTGATGAGTGGGGAGGAGCTGGGTGGCTCTCTGGGTGACCAAGTTTCGTAAGGCTGGATTAATTTGTTGCTTTCTGCTTGGGGACAGAGGTTTAACAAGAGATCCTGCACAAAATGGTGGGGTAGGTGTGCGGTGCTAAGTGTGAAACAGGGGCTGAACCCACCCAAAAACCTTCTCAGTGACTGGTAATTTTGCAAAGTCATGTGGCTGAATCGGATGACTTCAAATGTGTTTTTAAGCGAGGGTTAAAGGAAACATTAAGCTTATGTTTCCTTGTTGCTGTCATTGCTGTTTTACCGTATGAGAGTCTTAATGGCCATGTTTTCCTTTCTTTTTCACAAACAAGATGACCTTGGCAGTTAATGACCTGCTTACAGTCTTTGGCATGGCCCCGGTGGGGAGGGGGCACTCGTCATGTTTATTCAGTAATTTCACATTGGGGAAGGAGAACGCTGGACGGTGGCTGCAGCCAGCAAAGCGGCATGAAGGGACCCCTCCTCGTGAAGGAGGAGGAGGGTGCCTCCATGTCGGGAGAGGTTCCCTCCTGAGTTCACAC
>NW_015091042.1:586298-633690 GCF_001431845.1 Calidris pugnax | reverse complement strand
TGGGGGGGGGGGTGGAAGGCTGGAGGCCATGGCGTGGGCTGATTTCGGGGGGCGACGCAGCTGCCAGTGGCTGTGGAGGCAGGGAAGAGCAGCTGGTCCCTGGCCAGGGCGCTCGGGTGCGTTCTGCTGCGCAGCTGGAAGCCGAATGGCCTCGCTCCAGCAGAGGAGAGCTCGCCCCTCGGCACCCCTGTCACCACGCCATGCTGGCAAAGGGGGGCCTGGTGCCAGGGGCACAGGGGGGCCGGCAGCCCTGCTGCCTTCCTCGGCCGCCCGTCAGTGAGGAAAGGGTTAAACGGGGCTTTGCGCCTTCTGTATCTTAAAAAAAGCCAAAAATAAGTGGTACCAGGCCTTCCTGACCCACATCGCACTCCCTGGCCAGAGACATGTTTCGCGTGCTTGGCCTGCAAATACTTGGCACTGAGCTCGGCCTCTGCGTACTGCAGCTGCGGTGCTGCCGTCGGGACCTTAATGAATAAAACCCAAGCTCAGAGCTCTTGGGTATAAGGGTTTTTTTTTGTTGTTGTTGTTATTTTTATAAGGGGAGAGAGAGATAATGAATTGTCCTTTTTTTTTCTTTTTTTTTTTCCCCTCTCTTTCAGTGGGGGATTACCATACAAAGAGGTGTTACTGGTGAATTGCTGCGCTGGTGATCAATAAGCTGGTGCCTCGGAAAGAATTTTTTGACTTTGGAGCAAGTCATTTGCTTTTTAAGTCGCTTTTTTCCCCTCAGTGTCGGCTGGGAGGGGAGCCTGGGCAGGTGTGGGGGGCTGCTGCTGTGCCGGAGCAGCCACCACCTGAGCAGAGGTTTTATTTATGTTGGTCTCCTTTCAAACTGTCACGGTAAATCTATTTTTCCTTGTCACTTTGTAAATCATTATATAGGATTAGGCCTTTTACCAGCTTTTAAGAATTCTGCAGTCATTTTAAGGACTTTCCCCCCTCCCTGGCTCAGCCAAGCGATTCCTACTCTTGCTGGTTTTCCTCGCTATTTAAATAAGGCCGGGCCTGATTAGGAGGAAATGGTCTCTGGAAGGCAACCGACATTTTCAAAAGCGCTGTTCCACAAAGGAGACTTTGAACTGTGCTAAGACTTTAAAAGTTAAATAATATTTTGAATGTTATAGTTCTAATGTTTTCCTATTGTCATGGGAGACTTGGATCGAGTCCCAGGATTGTGGTTAACTTTGCCTCCACGCTTAGGCCTTATTTATTACTGAGTAGGTGAACTTAGAGCTACTTCAACTCGTTTTTTTTTTTTTTTCCCTTTTTTTTGTTAACTCTTAAAATTGAGACCTCTTTTCTTTTTTTTTTTTTTTAAAAAAAAAGCTTTAAGTTAGTTTATTTCTTAATGGAGGGATGATGAAGACGAGCTATCTCTTGGGGGTGGTGGTGGCTGCGGCATGGCTGGTGGCCCCCCATGGCCACCCACCCGTGCCCTGGGGCACCCTGCACCCCTCTGAGTCCTGTGGCGAGGACATTTAGGTACTTACTAAGGACACTGATGCTCTTATTAAGCTCTGTGAAAGCTGCATGAGCTACAATAACAAAATTCACCATGCTGTTACATGCTGGTTAAATCATGGCCTTCATTGTTAGGCATGGGTTTTTCCTGTTGTCAGTCCCCCCACCCCTGGGGATTTATTTGACGTAAGGTATGATTTATTTGACATCACGTAATCTGCGTTGCGGTAGTCATGAACCCTTGCTTTGAGGACGCAGGGTCCAGGGCTGCCGTTGGTCGGTGCAGTCTCCCAGGGCCCATCTTCCATTAGTATGTACTTCCTGCCCGCTCCCAGGAGCCTAATTATTAATATAATAATATGTAATAATGGCTTATCGGACCAGATTACGTGAGTGTAACTTGCTTTTACCGTAAGTCAATGTACGTTAAAAGCGTTTGTTGGTTTAAGTTGAAAGCTTGCCTATGTTTCTCTGCTGAATAAACGTTACTTTCCAGCTTCCAAAAGGACAGAAATCCCACTCTATTTAACAACGTTTAGTGCCTGCTAAATGCAAAATAAAGGTGGTTTCATAGTTGCGTTTTTGGCCCAGGTAAAAATGTAACAAATGAAGCATAAGGGAGAGGAAGGGAAGAGTCTAATCAGATGCTAAAGAGACTTCATGAATATTAAGTACTTTCCACTTAGGCAGTCTTTCTAATAATCTGAAACATTAATAGTGGTATGACTGCCTGCATCTACACCAGCTGTATAAGAGAGATAAAAGTCCCAGTTTAACGTGATTTTTATCAGCTTGCTCATGCTAGTGTTCGACCTACAGAAGTCGTCAATTTGCATGTTGGAAAACAGCTTTCTAACAAACAGGACTGGCTGTATATGCAAATAAACAGTGTAAGTGTCACATGGTTCTTGATCTAGGGAATAATGGAGTAACTGATGGTAGTTCAAATACTTTTGGGTTTTTGTTCCCCTCCCTCTCTTCCCTCCCCCCCGCAAGGTACTCAGCCTTAGTGCCTAGAGTTGTACTTAGTGATTCAAGAATAAACCTGTAAATGCATGTTGAATATTTTCTGGTAACTAATTATAGGAACTGTTTGTTCCCAAGTTAATGAATTCCCTATTAGAGATGCCTGCGTTCAGTCTGTTACATGTATTGCAAAATAATGATTGCGATGTTTTGGTTTTTTAACGTGTGTGCTGTAAATGTAAGCTGTGCCAGTAAAGTAAAAAATGTTTGGTTGTGACTGTCCTATAAACTGTCTGTGGATATGTAAATTTCTGCTTGTTGCCGTCAGGAAGGTACTTGGAGAGTTCTGCTTCCTCAAACCAGTTGGGTTTTCCTGCCTGGTTTGCTTGTTCTTATGGATACCCCAAAAGGGAATGCTCATGAAGTACCTATTACATTTGATGCTAGGTATGAGTGAGAGCTTTATATGTATTTAAGTGGATAACTAGATAGTATTTAAAAAAACAAAAAATCATGACAAAACCCCAGCCCACACTAAACCTCCTGCTTTGGGCTTGTCTGTTCGGTGTCCTGTTGAAGGGCCAGCCTGCTCTGCCCCTTCCTCCCATGTTTCTGCTCAGCCCTGTGCCGTACTGAAGGGAGCCGGGACCCGCTGTCCCCTCTGCCCATCACCTTTGCAGGTTGTCATCTGTCAGGGACTCCTAGCAGGCAAGGTGTCCCTCCAGCATACGGCAGGTGGGCTGTCCAGAGCAGGGCTCTACCTCTAAACTTGTGAATAGCAGCACAGTTAAGACTGGGATCCGTTTTAGACTATACCATAATTAATCCAGGCAATTCTTCTGCCCAGAAGGTGTTCGCTCTTCGGTCGGGGAGCAGGGTTGCAGCTAAGCCAACTTCATGTAAGTTCCTCAAAGGTGGATACGTTGCATGCCTCTAAAATAGTGGACTGCAAAGAAACTAGAAAGAAAAATGGAGCAGTGTTTCCTACCACTTATTTGTGTAAGGTCTGGGCTGCATTACACATCTGGAAGCAGCTTGCTACTCGGGGTTCTTTCCCTACTCATTAGGTTTTTTTTATAGTGTAGTGTTTGTAATTTGAGATCTTGCTATGGAGGTGGGGAGGAGCTCCTATAGAAGTAGATACTGCTTCTGTAGCTTTTTTCTTAAAGCATTCGTATTGATTGGTTTGAAAATCTATCTCCTCTAATAACTCAAATTCATTTCTTACAAAACTCAAAATGACTAAATTGCTGTTGTCAAGTAAAAAAGAAAAGGGTAAATGGGAAAGGATCTCATTCTACTCCTCCAGCAGTTCTTGTTTGTTCCATCTGATGTATTCTTCTTGTCACTATGTTGCAGACCTTGTCTATCAAAATAAGTGAGTAAACCACTGTTAATACAAGTGCTTGAGAATATTTTGTTTATGAACTTTGGAAAAGTTGACATTAAGAGATTAAAAATAGAGAAGGAAAGCTGTATTTCTCTCTTGCTTTTTGGGGGAGTTATGGAGCTTTAAAATGACTTTTCTTAAAACAATGACAGCATTTACTTTTTCTCTTTCAAACCTAAAAAGAGACAGGCATAGTTCTCTCTTAGTTGTCATTGCAAGGCTCGTTGAAAGCAAAAACAGACATAGAACCTCTGGGGACTTCTGGGAGTAGGTGCTGGATATTTCATGGAGATCCTTTCCCAACTGATACTGGAAATTTCAACTTACGCGTGCATTTCAAATACTTGGTTATGACTCAAAAAAGCCCCTACGAGCTTGGTTTGTTGCACTATTGCATCTTTTTAGTAGCTGTGTAGTCGTTTGTTTGTTTTCTAAGTGAAGAAAGCCTTTTAGGATGAAAGGGACAGACTGAAGTGGGCTATAGTGGGCAAAGAAAATGTGTACTCGTTCTTTACGGTACCTGTGGAAACAATTTCAGTCTATATGGCAATATATTTTTAAGTTATCTTCTCCTCCGCCCACCCCCTCTGGGTGATTTTTATCTAGTGTCAATAGCAGGGATTTATAAGACTTTGGGAAAACTGCTTTCTGGTGGGGGGCGAGGGGGAGCTGAAGACATCACGTGTCTGTCCGTAGCTTTCTGGGCCAAATTAGTGAATATTAGTGTTGCGCTGTCTATCACACCGTAATGTGTAAGCTCTTCTAGTTATGGACCAATAACTCATGGGTTACACAGTGGTGTCTGAGTGATTTGGAGCTCTCCTGGAGGGAGAACGCAGTGGCGTGAAGCTGTGGTAACCATATTTTGCCCTAGCATTTTGTGCATCAGCTCTGTAGCATTTTTAGTTATTGCTAAAATTTGTGGTAGGAAGCTGCCTGAAATGAAATGTGAGGAACTCTGTATAATAATAAAATCAATTGGACTGTTTCCCCAGTAATTCTAGAGACTGATGCATCATTAATGTTGGTAATACAGTGGCTGTCAGATCACAAACTTCTCAATAAATGTGCAGCTGGCAGGCTTTGATGGAAATTGGAGGCAAGCAGAGAATGAGATTTAGGGCTTTGATATATGGGGTGTCAGCCATGTGATGAAGTTTTTATCAATTTCTGTCACTTCTGTCTCTTATGCTCACTACATATGTGGTCTTCTTTGCAGTGTCTGGTGGTGGCTGAAATGATAACTGCACCTTTTAATGTTTAGTAATAGAGATAGAGGTTAAAAAAAGAGCCAGCTTCACTTTTAAATACATTGTTCTGTATATGGTGGCATCGCATCAGAAATGTAATGCAGTTATCAGCTATTATACAGGTGGTAATTTATTAGCCATGATAATACTTCTCATGGAAACTGGAAGCAGAACTAGTCATCAAGGAACTTGCACTAATACAGCAGCAAGGCAGTTGTTTAGTATCCTAATTAACAATCCCTACTGAGGAGGCATCAGGAGAACCAGTCGAGTGGCTTTTCCAGTCCTTCTGACTCTTGTTTTTTCATGTTTGTGTTTTAAACTGCTTAGTAAATCAGGATTTCTCCATATCTTTAGATTAACCCATTTGAAAGACTTCCTAGACCTAGAGCAGTTACTTGAAAAAATCACATGGGTATGTTGCAAATCCCTGTCAACTTTGATTTAGGTCGGAATTACATAAACAACTGGAAAGTGGCACAAATATCTGCAACATAAAGGAAAAATAAACAAACTAGTTTGCTAAGAGTAAATACTGATAAGGACGTTTGAATTTGAATGCCATCCACTTCTAGATTGTGAGGAACATGAGCTTTTGTCTTGGACTATGCAGATTTCACACCTTCCCCAAGTTGGGGGAGTGAGTTTTTCTCTCTTCAGGCTCTCACAACAAAAGGAGGTTTCCAGAAATACATCGTGAGCCCTTGCCCATTATAGGGATAAGTTTGTGACTTTGCATCGCATTAGCAACAGCTTTGGGTGGCTCTCGGCCAAAGTTGGCTGAAATAGTTGCCCATTTGTAACTCCTCGCAGGCGGTGTTGGACAAGTGTGTGCACTTTGAGCTGGGCTGTGGCAGGGGAGGGCATGGCCCCTTGCACAGGGTTGTTATTAATTTCTGGTCTCAGCAAACTTTTGGGGGAGAATGTTTTTCTTCTTTGGATTTTTGACGTGAAAAAGTGAGCCTGCAAATAATATAAATATAAACCCTCTAAAGCATAATGATTTCTCCCTCATCCTACCTCCACACATTTTTCCAGGGAGGAGGTAACCAGTACTTCTCATGCCTGAAATCCCATGGAAATTATTAGTAATGTAATCCTGCATAAAATTTATTACAAGAGTTTAGTTAAAAGAAATACCCTTTAAAAAATTGATAGGTTGATTCTCTGTGGGCAGATACCAGACTTAAAGAGGAATTTTTTTCAGTGTAACCCAGCTCTTTTTAAGTACTTCACAGCTGGCTAATGTCTTATCCACTTTCTTGGATTTGCTGGCATTTTAGATACAATGATTTTTTGAGTTGTGGTCAACTGGCAGAATTCTGAGCAGAAGTCTTTGGTGCATCTTGTCCCCTTGGAATTGCTGTGCAAAAGCAGTTTTTAGTATTGAACACCTGCAGAGAAGGCAAGGTGACGTGGCTGCTGATGCACTGATGTCCAGCCTGGGTTAGTGGTGTTCCTGTAGGCTGTGAATACTTAAGACTGTTGGGGCACACAGGTGGCTTTGGGCAGGGCAAACAGAGGATTTGGTTCTGAGCACTGACAGGAGTTGCTGCATCTGTAAGCCATGGGTCGAATGCCTCAAATGATCTTGTAGTTGATCTGTCCTGGGTATTTGCAGTGCATATTGGTGCTGAGCATCCCACAGCAGCGTAAAATGAAGGATTGTGGTCCATGGACAAAAAAAAAAAAAGTAGTTGTCATCATTCCCTTTCCCCCTGACCTCATCCACAAGATTATTTTTTTTCTCCAGGTATTTTATGAAAGCAGTGGTGTTTGACTGCTCGAGTTATTTGTTTCCTAGATTATAGGCCAAGTGCACAAGAAGCAGAGCAAAAGATTTTGATTTTTATCCCTTCTGCAGTTTGAAGTGAGTAATATGGAGGATAAAGGATGCTGGAAACCAAATTTCCTAGGAAGATTCTGATTCCAGTTGTGACCAGTTTACTCAGTGTGTCTTTAACTCCTCCTGTGTTCCTAAACCCATCTGTTCACCTCTCATCTGTCCCCACTTTCTAAACACAGCTTCCAGTTCTGGGGCTCCAAGGAAAGAAAACTACAATGCAAGCCCAAACTTTTCTTGTGCTTACAGGAAAATCAGCCTGTGGTTGATTTGCTACTTGTTTTTCAGACACCATCACTGGTTTAAATGTAGGTGCCTCCCCTTCTTTTACTCATTGATTACTGTTTTTTTCCTTAATTCAGGATATATAGATATGTGTGTGTGTGTATATATATATATCCGTAGTATTTCTGATACCATCTACGTATTTGACTTTCTTAAAATGGCTCTGTCAGCGGCTTTTTGGTATGGTATGATTTTTTTTCTTCTTCTTTTTCTTTTTCTTTTTCTTTCTCTTTAACCTTTCAGTTTCTCTCTGCACTTCATCCCCTGTAGAGGGTCAACATTTAAGGCTTTGCTTCTGTGAATTTGATTAAAGGTCATACATTTTATGTTTTAATGTGGGTAGAGTTGCCTAAATAGATCTCATTCCACATTAGCCCTTTAGAAGAGTGGCTCTGAACTTGTACATGCGAGTTTCCAGGAATTAAAATTGTAGGGTTTTTTTTTTTTTTTTTTTTTTTGAAAGCCAAGCATGCCTTTTGTGGGTTAAACAGTGGTGTTTGTGTATGGGTAGACAATATTCATTTTAGTAAAAAGGCTCTGTGGCTGGCACATAGTCTTATAGGCAGATGAAATGATGAGGAATAGCTGGTAATGTCAAGTAGAATAGATGATAAAATTATTAAATTATGTAGCATTGTCTAATCTGCTCACACAGCTTTGCCTGTTACAAGTGACAAACTAATATGCCATCAAACTTGACAGCCCTCTTAGTTTATTGTAGAAACTCAACACAAACTGTCGTTCATGTGCTCTAGGAGTGATGTGTTTCGGATAACAGGAAATACATTCCTCCGGCACCTTATAAAACTGTACAGTTGGCTGAATGTTACATGAAAGAAAGCGTGGAGTCCAGTTCATAATAACAAATTCAGCTGAGACTGAATAAGATGTGCTTGTCCTCTTGCTTTCCTCTTGTAGAGGTTTGTGGAACCGTTCTTTTAAAAGGAGTGATTTGGTTAGAAGATATGCAGAAAGTCTTTGTATGCAGTCTGTTACAGAGGTGTAGACCCAAGGCACGTGAAGTTGTGCCTCTGCATGGCATGATAATTTCGGTGGAGGTAGAATCTGTTAGTCAAGTCTCTGGCCTGTACGATACTTGAAGTGGATGTTTTCGTGGCGTTCAAGGCACACACGCAAGGGCAGAGTGGCAAACAGGAGCCCGGGTATCAACCCTCAGCTGTAATGGTTGTATCCAGGTTTGGGTTTCTCAGTGCGTGGTATGAAGGATTGGGTGAACATCATCCCTTTGAGGTGGGTGTATTGAGGGGTGATGCAGAGCATGTATCTCTGCTGCCTTAGCCTGTGTTCCTTCATCTGGTTACTTCTATCCATATTAATATACATCTGGCTTCCTTCCTGGAAAGAGTGCATGTGGTGCCAAGCCTTGTGGTGGTTTTGTGATGGGACTGACGAACATGTGGCTGTTCAGCTGGCTTCCACCAGTCGCATCTTAGAAAGAATTTTGTCTTTCAGAGGCAAAGTGGTTTGTCAGTGCACTGACCCACTGCTACACGGAGATAATACCAATCAGTTGAGAACACCCTTACATCTTAAAATGTATCCAAGTCAAATTGCTCAGACAAGAGTAAATTTGAAGCTGCTTTTTATGTAGTTGCTGATGACGGAAGACGAGAGTAGATAAGGTGAATACAAAATCTTGCATCTCATTGGATTGAGTGCATTCTTTACCAGTGAGACAGCCGCAACAAATAGACCCATCATGTCAAGAAAACCAAACTTGCTCCAATAAAATGTTTATTTCACACTCTTTTAATCTGTCTGTGCTATTCGGTAAACTGTGATTGATTAGAAACCAGGTGTAAGAGTAAAGAGGATCTCTGTTCTGTTTTATTTTGTGTAATTCTCAAGTGCAGCATGTAAGAAAAGCTGTTAGAGGAAACAATTTTGAATTGATGTGTATTTATCTCCCTTTCTAAGGTTAAAAGCCAGTCTATATGCAATATTCCAAAAGGACTGGAGGTTACCTTCCCAAATTCTCTTTTGGGAAGAAGTCTTCCATCCCTTGAATAAACTTAGCTGCTTTATTTCTATCTGTTTGCTCTCTGGTGTGTTGTCACAAGATTATCTGATACTTGAAATTTCTTGCCTCGATACTACTTGTAATAAAATTTTGCCAAAAGTGCTGATCCAGATTAGCAACAACATGACACATCTGTGAAGTATCAGACATGATAAAAATTAGTTTTAACACATAGGATCAGGGCCATTAAGATTCCAAACTAATTAGAGACTGAATTAGCCTTGGATTACAACTGATTTTCATATCTTTTTGAGATAGAAAGACAGTAGTAACGAGCAAAGAGGTGGCACTTTTAAAGCTTCATATTTCTCCAAGAAGGAGAATGGTTGGGATAAGATGAAGTTGCCTTTTGTCTTGTTTCTCTTTTGAAAATACATCATTTAATCATTGTTCTCGGAACTTAGCTTTAGTTTTCTCTCAGTGTTTCAGAAATGAGAAACACTACTAAATGAACATTCTTGATAAGCAGAAGATAACAGGTGTCTAAATTGTTTTACTGAGGTGACTGGCACTGTACAAGGATGCTGTTGCTCTCCAGTCACTGTGCGCTCCCGTATGCTACATTTTAAAAAGAACATATATGTGTGTATGGCTATACTTTATTTCCAGAAGTCTTATGGGTACTGCATTAAGGGTGTTTTCAGTTACAGGCGTCAGAAGATATATTGGACAAAAGTTTTGAATTTATTTCTTTAATCATGTTTGTTGTGATTTTAAACCAGTAAAGCTTACCTAACTTCTCTTAAAACTGCTTAGAATAATTTAGTTGGTTGATTGGATTTGTTTCCTGTGGAAGAAACATCTCACAGGTCACAGGCTTTGTGTTGGGTGGGAAGAACGAAGTGACTGTTGCCTTTGAGCCATTTGCTTGGAAATAAATCCTCAAAATCAGATCATCTGGGAGGGTGTGTGCTTCTCTTTAAATTTTTTTTGTTATATCAGTAGGGGCAATCAGTGGTTACCTGTAGAAAGAGAGGAGAGAGTGTTATGCTTATAAAAACTAAGTATGTAGAAGAAGGCAGAGTTTATTCAAGTCTGTTTTGTGTGACTATTAATTCAGCCAGTTTTGAGTCAAATTTTAAGTCTGTTTTAGCTCAAGTTCAGTCAAGCACATGTTAATTTTGTCTTTATTCAGAAAAGTGCTTACACTGACCATATGCTTAAATACCATCAGCTGCTGAATTAAACCCTGAAATCCCTCAGGTGTTCTGCTGGCTTGCTTTTATTGCAGCCTCTGTACCTCCTAAGAGGAGGTTGGTATAGGAACATATATTTCTGGTGGCATAAGAAATTTAGGAGCAGAGCAGAAATTTGTAAGTATATAATGCTGTCTCATTTTGGGCTTAAGGGAAGCCAGGGACCTTGGTCTGCGGCTCTATGCTCTTCATGTAGTGATTTAATTACTGGTGAAAGTATCAGATGTCTGTTCAATTGAATATTGAAGTTTTAAAGAGCACTATAAAATTCTATTCTTTCTTTCTAAAGGTACCACTTGCTATAGTTTTTCTCAAATATTTGTGCAGCTGTTCTTTGGTAGATCCAAAGGTTTAAATGCAATTGAAAGCCCTTTCCAAATTTGTTGCTTTTTTTTAAAAAAAAAACAAACCTCCAGTAAAACCAGTGTTTTACACTGCACATGCTTTGTTTTCATTTGACCTGTGCAAGTCGTACATGTTAGTAATAAATGATTATTTACATTTTTTAGCTTCACATGGTTTTGTCTTGTAGCTTAAATGTGAGAAGAGAAAGGAAGCTAGAATGTTAATTTCGTTAGTTTAGCCAAATATAAGATTAAGGTGCAGAAAGCCAAGTGCAAACAGCTGCTGACTATGACAAGGAGTACTTGGTGAATGCTGCTTTAATGATGTTAAAGTTAGAAAATATGTTGATGAGTATCTCGAGCAAGATTAATTTATATAACTTGTTATAACTTGCAAGAGGGCTTGAGATTTATATCTAATAAATATTGATGGTTTGTAACTGAGTTTGTTGTGCAGATAAATGCCATCTGACTATTATTGTCAAGCTTGTTTTAACCTTCAAAGATAACTTTTTAGGAGAGAAACATACTGCAAAAGCTATCTGGCAGAAAGTCAAGAATTGGAGCCTGTTGGTCTAATTACAAATGCTACTCATACTGAAAAAGATTGACAGTGGGGTGGGTGGTGTTTGTTTGGGTTTTGGTTTTTAATTTAATACATATAATTCTTTAGCTATTGTTCTACCGGCAAAGCATTTCAGTCAATGTTTACTTCTGCAGCTGTCCCTTCATTTCAGGGAATACCGTTGTGGCAGAACACTTCTCTGGATTCTTTATCCAGAATCATCTGAAATCATATGCAGTCCTTCTGTTTAAATAACCTCGCTTTTCTTTGGCACCTGCAACCTGTTTACCGGTGCTAAAGTGCTGTAACATAACATTTGTAGAAGTTTCTGGGAGGGCTTAAAAAGTCCTTTGAGAAGTTTTTTCTTGCATATATTACAATGCTTTCTTGAATGTAGGCTATGGACGAATGCCCGTACTAAACAGAGCATGGGGAACACGCAGGGGATACAAAAGGAGTTTTACCGTGGAGCACCCATCTTGCTTCTGGAAGATGTGCTGCTGCTGTTCTCTGCCCTTCTCCCTAGCCCTGATTTAGTTATGGTTTTCTGAGAATCTGCTTTTAGGAAAACCTGAAAAGCAGTGGAGGTTACCCGACTCCTGGGTTATGGGCATCAAAATGCAGTATTTACATCCAAGAGGTTATTATGTTCTATCTGGGAGAGTATAAAATGTAGCACTGGATTCTGACAGAGCCATTAATATGTATTATGCCATTAACATTGCACAGCTGGGTGTGATACGGAGGGAAGTGGTGTGGGCAGGACAGTAAGGTTTGTGCTTGGTTCTGCTACTGACTTCTGGGGTGGCTGCTGCAAGCCATCGTGATTAGGTCTCTGCTGCTTTCCTGTGTTGCTCTTCCAAATGAAATCTCTGCAAGAAAGATGCAGTTGCTTGATAGGTTATGGAGTACTGCGAATTAAGGCCTTGATAATATTATGATGTGAGCTGTTTTCGTCAGAGGTACTTCACGTGTAATTATGATGAGGCTTTTCAAAAGTAGTTTCTGTTTTGACCATTTGACCAGTTTAACATTTTCACTGTGTTAAGACAATGAATGTGCTTGTGCTTTATAAGTATAGTATAAGAAAAAACCCACCATAGAGGCTCTGAAAACTATTGATCTGATGAAGCCAACGCTTGCAATCTGGGTTCTGGTGAAGTCAATGCCAAAAATGTGATTGACTCCAGTACAGCAGGGATTTTGCTTGTGATCTGATGTGTAAATTTAAGTGCCTGTGTTTTCAACAATGTCAACTGAGTTTCCTTGCAAGGAAGATAAAGCTTGCTTACATCATCAGGTGTTAAACTGTATTTTTAATTACAATTTTTCTCAGGAACATAAAGTCTTTATCATTTGAAAACAACATGCTTTAGATTAATGGTAAGGAGATACTCGAATTGAGAAAGCAAGATAAAGATTCTGAGAACTTAGTCATTACTAGACTCACATTTTCAATACTATATATTCTGAAATTAGTTTTTTAAGCTTGCTAGTCCAGTTACCTTCTCGCTGGTGAGCAAAGCTTACTTTTCTCACCTTTCTGGATGTGAGGCTATGAATTTTAGCTTCCATATAGAAGCTGTGCTTTGGCGTTAGCATTCTTGCAGTAAGATGCTGATAGAGTTGTGACTTTGTTTTTCCTTTGGCATGTGTGAGGCTTTTAGGTTGGAACCATCTTAGAATAAACAGCTGATCTACTGATTTTTTTTTTTTAATATTTATTTTAAAAAGTCAGACTGCAAACTTGACTTTTGTATTTTGAGCATCAAATTGAAAGGAAGGACCTAGGAGTTGTAAGAAAGAGTACAATTCCTTAAATCTTCTCTATTTTAACCAACCTAATGTTTGCAGAACCTGGTGAGGAGCTCTTGATTACTGTAATTACATACAATAACAAAACTAAAGTCCTTTGGAGAAACCCAAGGCAATTTCCAGTGGTGTTTGTGGATGGACTAATTATTTTAATACATTTGGAGTAATGCCTCGGCTCTTTTTTTTTTTTTTTTTTTTTTTTAATTCAACATCACTGTAAACAAAAACTTTCCTCGCAAAAGACTTAATTGGTTTTAATTTGTTGGATAGATAGAAGCTGTCAGGAAATGGACAACGGAGCTCTGCTGGATACAAGTTCTGTGTGGTTTTGATTTATTTAGGTGTCTTGGGTTTTCTCCCGGGGTGTTGCTGAAGTTTCAACTTCTGAAAATTTTATCAAGGAAATAGTCCATTCTGTGTCTGACTTCAGAATAATATTAGTAATAAAAAGGTCTGGAGAAAGACCATTGCTTCGAGGGGCTTGACACCAGTTTTAGAAGAGTGGATCCTTCAGAGAGATACCAATGCTTGCTCCCTGTTCGCACAACTAGAGTCGCAAGGAGTAGAAGTAGCTTATGAGGCCTCAAGACTGATAGATTAACGGGCAGCTCTTAGCATTTGGGGTGCTGGGAGCTGACATAAAGGAAAAATACTGTTGACTTTCTGTTACTAGGTTATTACCCCTAGTAATTTCCAATGCGAGTTCCCTTTTCTCTTGTTTATTTGTACATGAGCAAAACATAAATTGCTGGTAACTCGTCTACTTGATACAGTGATTTTACAGACTTGGTGATGTTAGAATAAGTGAAAAGACTTATTTTGATTACTTTTTTTTTCATTGCAAGCGTTGGAGCCAACATACTGGATGTGCATATGCTCAGAATCGCTGTATTCATAATGCGATGACACCTGTTACATCTTATTAAATCTGTACATTTCTGTGCTTTCCATCAGTGTTTGAGATCTTTGGCCTGGAGTCTTTGAACCTTGAATTTTGTGCTAGGGGTCCTTAACTGGCCAAATACAAAGCTAAACCACAAAAAAAATAACAGCAATCTGATAACGTAAATCCACTGGTGGTAATAGGAGTGAGGGCGCCAGCTAAAAGTAATGTGTCTTGTCAGCAATTTTAATATTCTTCTAAATAAGGTCATTTAAGGTAGAAGCAAAAATGTTCTGCTAGAACTCAAGGCTGAGAACCTGTGGGAGATTTTTTTTTAAAAAAAAGAAAGTCTAAGCTAGGTATCAGCAAATTTTTTCTTGGCTCTGTTAGCTCATGTAGAAACAATGTTTTTAATGTCTTCATTAACTGTAGAATTAGTACATCACCATAAAGCACGTTGGCAATGTCTTGTCAATTTTTGGAAGAAAAAAAAGAAAAGAAAAAAGAGTTTCGTAGTCTACAGTTTAACTTCAAATTCCTTTTAGTTATCTGCAAGTGTACTTGTTTGAACCCTCCAAGCAAAACTATGCCCACGTTTGCCAGAATGTTCTTGTGCCATTCAGGCAAGTCCCTACAAGTGCTTTGGCAGAGTTTTGGTTGAAGTTCAGGTATTTGCACAGTAGGCTCAAAAGGAAACTTCAGTGTGTGAACCCATATGTACCTTCAAAAAAAAAAAAAAAAGGGGGAGGGAGTAGGGGGGAGAAAAAATTGTAACCGCGATTTGACACAGCTCCAGTCATTACCTACTGCTCATCAGCTCTAATCTGTGCGTAGCAGCTTGTTTCCTCTCTTCTCTTGAGGTTAAACTTGTATCAGCGGGGAAATGTGTTAACATTTGAGATCAGAAGACTTCCAGAGACTTGCTCGGCAGAGTTGCTGGAGTGAAAAGGCTCACAGTCTGGGTCTAGAGGGCAGCGGGTTTAAATGTGGGTACAGGGATTGAAACTGCTTTGTTTGCATTCTTTTTTCCATCTTTGCTGATCTAGAAATTATTTTATTTGGTGATTTGGGAGGATAAAAGCTAACGGGAGAACGGGCTCGGTCGAATCAAGGCTGCTCCCTCCCTGGGCTCTGCGCAGACCTGGGTCAGGAGAGCGCTGAGGAAGCGCACGGACGGCTTTGGCGAAAGGTCCAAAGTGCAGATGGGCTGCTGTTGTGAGACAGCAGCAGTTGCACATGTGGAAGCAAGCAGAGTCTTCCCAGCACTCCTGAGCGGTGAATATAGCTAAAATAGCTGGAGAGTGGGTCTGCCTTCCGAGAAATGATTGGCAGGGCTGGAGCATAACTCATTACAGAAGCAGCAGAAGATTGGGAAACATTCGTTTATGCCAATTCAAATTGCTCTGGTCCCTAGAGACTTGGCAGTGTGATTCACCACTATGAAATATTCAGGTTTTAATCATTGCCTAGTGCAAAAACTGTAACTTGGTCGTTTCTAAAATGTTGAGCTTTTATTCCGCATAAACAAGTGTGAATGTATATGGAAAGTGCATGTAAATAAGTACAAAGTGTAGCTATACATTAAAATTTTTGAAACATAGATATATCTGAAAATGTATATGCGTTTATTTTTGCTTGTCTGCAGACTTAAAAGGGCTGTGGAAGAAATGACCTGTCTTCTGGGAATGGTTTCTGTATGTTTTGGCAGATGAAGAGCAGGGCACAGAACTGAGCATCGGGTGTGCTAGCAGATTAGCAGTGGCTCAGCATAGAGGATTTAACGTCTGGTCATATATTTTTCACAGATGCTTAAATACGTGTCTGAATTGCTCTTAAGCTTTACTTAAAATATGAAATCCTGGTTTGGCCAGTGCGTCAAACTTTGCCGGGTCTGAAGGTGAATTTCTGTGAAAGCTGATGGTTTTTGTTTCAGATTTGCCCAACTGTTGACAGACTTAGCGCTGCAGAACAGTCCACGCTTGCAGATCGCCCTTTTCCTTCAGCTATTTTCTAGGAATCCCAAACCCTAGTACTCTTTCTTCCGAATCTGGCTATTCGTACAGCCTGGAATCATTATGCTTCCTGTTATCCAAACGAGCTGTCCCCTGATAAACACAGATGCGCCTTTCTGTTCTACTGGATCAGTGGATCGTCCCCATTTTTATCCTGTCATGGAAGTGTGTGGCACTCCTGGAAACACTGTGTTCCCAGCTCTCCCCCTCCACCTAGTCAACACGGCTTTCCTGCCAATTTATTCTTTTTGAAAGTGGTTTGGCCACTCACGTACAGCTGTGCCAAGAATTACTTAGTAATTGCAGCGGGATTTGGAGTGACCGTATAACAGAGGGGAAAACAGATTTGTGTACTTTCTGCTTCTTAAAGGCACATGAGAGAAGACTCACAGGATTGTTAAAACACAACTCGAATGCAGGGCCTTAACAGATGTGGGAGGCCTTCTGGTCTGCTTGGTGGTCTGAGGGTTTCTGCTTGGGTAGGATACCAAAGGAAATGGAAGTGCTTGAGACATGGGCTTTGGGGGAGCCAAAGGGGCATTTCAAAACCTAATCTAAATCTTTTTTGCGGGGGCTATTTTGTTTGGAGTTTTTTCTTAAGGAATCCCAAGATATTCTTTTTCCCAAGTTTTTTTTTCAAGTTTTGACACTCCGCTTTCCTCTGAGCAATCTAATTCATGTCTCTTAAGAATTCGTGAACTCAGTCTGAAAGAATAATAGGAAAAATTAAAATTCCCATTGTTATTAATGCAAAAGTTGTGTCCGAGGGCGGCCCATGTTTTGTTCTAAAATGCATTGCACTTATTTTAATCCCTGTCCCCCGTGCTCATGTTAAGGTCTTTTCCGCAGAGCTGAAGCGTGAAGTGATAAATAACAAATAGATGATATTAGACCCATGTTTTTTGTATGTACGTGTGTATTTTTCTTCTCAGAATTTCATTGAAAAGGTGAGCTTTTTGTTTTGGCATTTGGAAAGAAGCATAGAGTGTGCTTTAAATCCCAGGTAAAATTGATTTTCCAAAATCGCGGTGTCTGACGTGTCTGTGTTGGACCGTAAGGCCTCAGAGCCCTGCTTGCTGCAGCAGGAAGGATTCAAATGCTGTCTGATTTTTCTTACAAGGCTTTAGCTTGTTGATTAGTATTGATTGCTGAAGGAATTGGCCACTTGAGTAGATGCTGAATCAAATAATCCCCTCAGTTCTTGCTTTGTAAATCCATTGTCGTGGAACAAGCTGCTGAGAATCTTTGCATACGTGCCACAGCGTGATGGGAAATTCTCTCACAGTCCGACTGGTAAAAATGGCACCTTTTTTCTTCTTCCTAAAGTACTATTGACAAGTGATATTTCTGCATATATTTTAGGGCAATAGTTTGTAGTTACATCTAATAGAATAACAACAAAAGGTCAGGAGTAACTTTTTGATATATCTAAATGATCTAGACACAGTGAGATTTGGCCTTCTGATTCATGTAGGTGGTATTGAAAAATTTCCCCACATCTTTCTGTCTAAAAACTCTCTAGTACTGATTAAACTCCTGACACACACAGGCAGCGTAAACAGAGCACCTGTAGCTAATACAGCTTTGAAATTCTGTTTTCTACACTGGTCTCTGAGGTGTTGGTGACAAATCCATTGATTGTCCCTGCCCCACCTGCTCCAGGCCTTTGCAGCAGAGTGAGGTGTATTACAGGGAGGTGGGATGCTGTTTGGGGAAGCAGGTGATGCCATAGAAAATAGCCAGGGATTTTGTATGCAAGTTTTGGAGAAATTGAGTTGTTCTGGGCTGCATTAATTGGAATACTTAGAGCATAAACTCCAGCAGATATTTGTAAGAGATTACTGCCGATGTGTGAAAGTCAGGATGAACCAAATGGGAGATGCAGGATCGGCCACGTAAGCCTTGTTTCTGCTAATTGTCTTGTACAAAGCCCAGAGAAGTAAAGTGATTCCTGCCCTGGTGCCATTTACAGACTGAGAGCCTCTGGCTGAAAGGCGGTTGGTTACCTGTTCTGCTCTTCAGGCTCTGACTGCTCTCTTGGTTGCCTGTGTCTGTCCTTGATCCTGAGTTTCCTCTCTCTACTACTGCTTTTTTTGTTACTGTTCACAGAAAAAGCTCAGCTGAAGTTTTCTTAGTGGAATCCTAGTTTTGCATTTCACACTAGCTGTAGCTGCATATAATACTTTCACAATAATTTGTGCATATACTTATTTTAGCTGATGACTTAAGATAACCAGTTACTAAATACTTCTCATTCAACTCCTATTCTATTTTAAGGTATTTCAAATTCTTTGATTAGACGAGGAAATAATTCACATGGGAAATAGGATCTGTGGAAGATCCTCTGAACTTGGAGGGGGGAGAGGAATATATACTGTAAGTCATGAATTGCATCATATTGTATCAGGCATCCACATAGTGCAACTATACTTTTGTGTTGGGAATAGTAGAATTGTCATTAATAAGAGTTTCATTCAGGAGATGATCCTTGTAAAGGGTCCTTTGGAGACAGTCAGTTTGCTCTCTGCTTTGGTTTCTGATTAAATTCCTGAGGCTGAATTTCTCCTAACGACAAATTAGCTCTTGGATGAATTTCCAGAGGAAAAGTATTGATTAGGAACTATTTGTGACCATCTGAGCTTCAGGACAAGCAAATGTGCTAGAGGTGGGAAATGCAGCCAAATATGTATATGCACACCCACATTATGGTTCACTGATTTTTTTTTCTTCTTCCTCCGGGATACTAATATTCGGAGTCTCAGCCATTGACCACTGATAGCAGAAGCCTATCACAAAGGAAGGAGACATCAGAACTGGTGAACAGAACAAGAGAAATAATTTTTTTCTAAGATGCAAAGAAAATATAAGCAGTAGTTAAAATGTAGGTTGTTATTACAAAATGATGCGAAGCATTAATATAATAAATATCTGAAAATGTGTGTAGTGTAGAAAATAATAGTGATGTTCGTAGCACTGTCTTTGAATATGATACATGAACAAGTTTCAAGTAATAGATTAATGCCTTCTGTTTTTGCGAGTCTGAACTTGCTGGACCCTTGGGATCATCAGCAAATCTTCTGAAAACGATTGAAATTATTTTCCTAGCAAAAGAAGGAAGTTGGTACCCATGGCTAATGCTCCATTCTCTTCCTCATGCCCACCGTGTGCTGGTTCAGGGGGAAGTGGGTGACCCAGCACTTGTAGCAGAACTGGTTGTCTTCAGCTAATTTTGCAAACTACAAACTAATCCATTGGTTTTAAACAGCTCTGTGTACCGTGTCTGCAATGCACTGAAATCATAGTGCCACTGCACAAGTCTTTACTAGCAGCGATGTTGTTGCCAAATGATCTCTGCATATTGATAACGCATTTTCTCTGTTATGCGTGTAGCTTTCCCTGGGGTGGTGCGAAACTAGATCACCGAGGTGATTTATGAAATGGAAACCTGTTTGAAAGCTCATATTAGCGGTTGTTTGACAGTTGTTTGGCTTTGTTATTTTAAACGACTTTTATCATGGAATCAGTTTATAAAAAATAAAGGGGATTGAGTGGTGTGTATCCACATACGCTGCCATATAAGACCCAAACATCCAATACAGAAAGATCCTGTCTCTGAAACTAATAGAAGTCAAATAGTTAAGCTTCAAGTGCGTATCTTTGATAATTCAGTTGAACATGCAATGTTATACTAGAAGATTCATCTCTCTTCTCTGAGAACATATCACTTACAAACACTGATGAGAGTTTTCAAGGCTTTAACTTTTAGATCAGAGTTGCTTTCCATTAGACTTATCTGCAGTCGTCAGGAGACTTATATTTGGGGATCTGAGAATGTTAGTTTGTTTTGCAGCCTTTGCTTATGTTGTCTTATACAAGCCTTGGTTAGGAAAGGGAAACACTACATTCCCACTGCATCTTTTAGCTAGAGATCTAGATTGTGGTGTCAAAATAAAAATTCCAGATGATTTATTGGAAAGCTAATGTGCTTTACAGGCTGAGGCAAAATTTAATAGCAATTGTAGCTTCTTAAAACGTGTATTTTTGGTACGGGGTTGGGATGAAATTTGAACTTGAGTGGGGAAAAAAAATAAAATTTCAACACATTCTTCAGGGGGGTGCTTAAAATCGTTGTCAGAACTCCATGGACTTTCCATATATGTATCCTGAGGAATGGAGAGCACAAACCAAAGCAGACCCTTTTTCCTTTCCTTGGCTCGGAGGCTGATGTTGGGGAGGGGGTGTCAGCCCCGGCGTCGCTGCTGCTCAGCCTGGGGTTTGCTCAGCTGCGGCAGCGGCTCCGGGCAGGCAGCCGTGGAGCTGGTCCAAGTCCTGGTGTTGGTGCCCTGATTCCCATTCCCCTTATCTTCCCAGTTAGTTAACACGGGGGTACCCTGTTCATGGCCTGGAGGACAGGCCAGCACCTTCTTTCTGGGGTTGATGCTGGTTCCTGGACCAGTGCGAAAGCTGGTGGTGGTTATCTGTTACATCAATAATATGGACTATTACTCTTCCAGGTCTGTATATAGATAAGGATTAATATTGCACTAAAATTGATTGTGAATTACTTAGTTTGTTGATATATCATGAAATCAATTCAGTGATGTAGTAGCTTCTGTATTATTACTTTAAATACTGTATTACCTTCCTTGGGACTCAGTATAATGAGACATAAGCATGTTCTTAAATTAATTTTTTTTTTTTTTTTACATGATGTAGAGTCACACTAATGATGGTTGGAAATAAATATCTCTGTATTTTATAACATAATTGTCTGTAAACAATCAGGCTAGAAAATGTTTTCCAGTGACAGCAGCTTTTCCTGGCTACTTTGGTATCAACATTTGGCATTATCTAGTTGCTCGGCTCAGTGCATTCTTGAATCATTTTCAGGAAAAAAAAAAAGGCAAAAAAACCCAAACCTCCAAAAGATTAGCTTTTGGGAGCAGACAAAGATTCTTTCTGTACTTTTTTCTAAATCTTTAACATTCAGTTTTTTTCTGTGCGAACAGAAATGTTCTTTGAAGGAATTTATGTCATCATGGGGAGTGGAGCACTTTGGTTGAGGAGTTTTTCCTGCTTGTACTTTCTAAGTGGGCTCTGGGTGTGGGCATGCGTCTCTGGAGCCGTCCTCGGCGTCGGGTTTAGCTTTGGATGTGTCTGCACCGTGCTCCAGAGCTATTATTACAGCTCATTTAAACAGACGCAAGGTAGTTTAAAACAAATTAATTTGGGTTCCAGTAGCAGGGCTGCTGCAGGGCTAAGGTTTCACTGGCTGAGTATCTAGCCAGAGCTGGTGTTTCCGTGTGTTTCGTGTCGATGTTTTTATGGCTATGGCTCACGTACAGGAGCTGCTTTAGAGGTAGGTCAGCTAGGTCCTTGCATGGTGCAATCACACCTGCCTTGTCACTAAAGATTGTGTTCCCTCTTTGCTGCATTTTAAGCCAGTGGATTTCAATAAAATTGCAGGGAATGAAAGCTGAGAGAGCAGCTTTGCAAGGCCGGTCTTCAGTCTGTGCATAAAATGGAGAAAAAAATGGGATTTTACTTCCCTTCACTGCTAGCCGGCATATCACAGCCAGGCAAGGTGCCACCAATTGGCATCTGTCTCCAGATTCCCCATATTGACAAGAGTCATTCAGAGCTGATAAAAACGTTAGGTCTAGTCATAACTTGCCCCAGTAAAGGTTCACAATAGCTTCAAGAGACTATCTTAGTCGCCGTCATTTTTCTGAGCTGAGGCTGTCAGGTTGGTGACAGTTGGGTTTTTCTGCACATTATCTGTTTTACTGACTCGCTAGCTGGTGAGCAGCTTGGGGTGAAATCTTAGTCTCGCTGAAGTTGCTGGATGCTTTACTATTGACCTCAATGCTCCTTTTTTTCCCCCTGTATGCCACTGAATTAACATATATTTCAAATGGAGATCTAATTTGTAAACGCTGTCGGGGTGGCCGTAACTGCTTTAGGCTGCCGGGTGTTGGAGGTGATGGAGGAGGCTGTTACTGGCCCTTACGGGAGATGAGGGGAAGTGGATGGGCCTCCGTCCCTAAAATTACCCCTCCCTCGTATTGCTACCTGTTTACTGCAAAAGACAGAAGCCTCCTTTCAACCATTCTGCTTCATGTTTTAGCCTCTCTCCTGCTGCCAAGAATATTTTTACTCTGCGTCAAGAGAAAATGAATTCATGCCTTCAGGATTTGTACTCTGCTCTGTGCTATATGATAGCAACCCAGCGAGATGCGCAAGTGGAAACTGCATTAATGATTGATAAAAGCTGAGAGCTGTTTAAATTTTTTTTTCCTGTTTAATGACTATCAATAATTTAATGCATTTACTGTATGTTTTTAAGAAATAACACCCATATTACAGGCTTGGGTTTAATAGGCTAAATGACTCAAGCTTCAAAAAATACAGATTTCCGACATGAAGTGTATCGTCTTTTTAATTAAGAATAAGCCAGAAAAATATGACATTAGGCTTGTAAAATGGAGATAGAGCTCACAAACCAAATGTTTCTGCATGCCCCCTCCCCACCGCCCATGTCCCTCAGGCTGTTGTGTGGAGCCAGGTGCCTGCTCTTGCCCCACAGAGCGTGGTGGCTGTGCTGGGTGAGAAGGTATCTGTAGTCAGACCAGCATGTGGCCCCACTGACAGCGGCAGGCAGGAGCCCATGCTGCTTCCCAGGGAGCCTTGGAAGATGCTGCTCTCCAGGACATGGCCATGCCCCTGACTTTCCTGTCCCTGTTGTCCTAGGTTCCGAGTCTCCCAACAGCACTGTTATTTTGGTTTATCAGCATCCATAAGTCACTGGGGGAAGGTTGAAGAGCACGGCTTTTAGAGAAATAATTGCTTCCTTCTAGATCTAGCTTAAAAGGTAGAAATAAATGCTTTTAAAAATTATTCCACTCCCTGTTTCTTGGAAAGGGACCAAATTTTTAAAGTGCTGAGCATCTTCCATTCTGCTTGTGTGCACTGGGTTTGGTCCTCAAGGTGTTGCATATAAAATATGGGGTATAAATCTTACTTGTGCTAGGTATGTACCTTTTTTGACGGTTAAGAGAAAATGGAATCTCTTTTTCATTATTGGCGGTTTTTGCAGTTAGACTGGTAAGTTAATGTCATGCATAGGTTGGTATGTTTTAATAAGCATGTTATCTAAATGTATGCAAATCAATACTGCTTCTGTAAACTTAGATTTTCACATGGACAAATGTCATTTTGGGAAGAGCTTTTTTCAGGATCCAAAGAAAGCAGATGGGGAAATACAGATAAGGATAACATTTAAGTTGCAGAAGAGAATTGTGTAAACACCTCTAAATAAAGATATAGAAATATAATACACTTGGCATTTGAATAAAGGTGATTCGAAATAATTAAAGTTTTGCTTCTTGTTTAGGAACTGTATTTCATGTAAGTAAAGCACAGAATCTTACATTTAGCCATTTATTGATGAGTAGATCCCGTGAGTTCACTCAGACCTGGGCAAATCAAAGGAAAGTTTATTTAGGAGATCTGTGTTTTGAGTCACTCTTACCATGTTTTTATCCTTTGTCAGTGCTTCTGCAACAATATTTTGATAACTTTTTCTTGGCTATTTGTAACAGATACTTGAGAAGAGCTTCCTGTCTTTGTGCAGATACAGTTCTGGGAACATAGTATTTATGTTTGAAGAAGCTCGTTTCTTTTCAAATATCTCCAGTACAGGTGTTTGTGGTGGAAGTGCTTACCCTGTTCTGTGTATACAGACACTTATAAGCTTGCACACAAACACATATATGCATGGATAATAGGGTATGCTTTTGATTTATACTAAATTAAATCAGAATTTGTTAATTTCTTGCTTGTTCTCTTTATGTTGCTGTAGGTAAGCGCTATGTTATATGCAAGTTTCACTTCATACTGACTCTGTCCAAACTGTAGATACTAGAAAATAGCTTGGAGAAGAAACCTCCCACAGTGGGAGGTGAGGGTTCTGGCTGCAAAACACAGTGTTTAGAGTCCTGCCCTGAGAGTTAAGGGAGGGGGCCCAAAATATCAGGGAGGTGCCATTGCCACTAGTGGCTACAGGCTAGTATGAGAGATACTTACTGTACTGTTCTAAGAAATATTTTACCTAAAGACTGTAAATAAAATGTATCTGGAAAAAGGTGTTGTTTTTTTTGTTTCATCATGATTGTTAAGAATAGGTATTTTTATCTTCTTTTCTTAACTTGCTTGTTTGTTTTTTATGATGAGAAATTGAGATTACTTCTTCCCTCAATAGATATTCATGGAATAGTTATTTTATAACATCTCGTAGATCGAGAGGTTGAAAAATAAACTGAAAACCCCCCAAAATATTTTTTTACTGCGATATAAACTTGATCTATTTGTATTAGTGCTCACTGAGTGTGCATATAAGTCACCTGAAGAAAAGTAAGTTAAATGTAGATTGAAGAACTTAAAGAGTACTCTTTTTTTCCCCCCCTCTGAATGGTGTGAGGCAGTGATGCGCTTCCCCCCAAACCCTGCTTTACCCTATGTTGTGGACACAGTTTGGGGAAGGGGCTGTTACAGCAGCACTCTGAATTCCTGTCTCTAGTCCTTGTTGTAATGGAAGTAATAAACATCATAAAGCTAGGAAAATCCAATAAACTAGAAAATCTTCTAGGTTGGTTGTGTGTAATGGAGGCTTCCTTTACCAGAGTAGTTCCCCAAGGGGCTGATGGGGCTCCTGGCAAGGCTGGGGCAGGATAAGGTGAGCAAACTCTTTGCCAGTCGTGTGGCTCAGACTGTAAGTGAGGAGAATTACTTTCCTAAAACTCCTCATTTTCTTTACTTAAAAAGTCTCTGGATCAATTAAATTATGAACTAATGAACTAGATCTTGGGAAACGTCATGCAGGATTCCTCTTTGCATTTAACTGTGGGAAGTGGTTTCGATTTGAGGAACACCTGGAAAAAAATACTACAGTGTGCATCTGGAGGAATAAATCCGGTACTGATCCTCCAGAAAGAAGGATTAATTTTTAGTCAAGATCACATTTCGGCATCCCTGGTCTAGGTTTCAGTCATCAGCTCAGGTACTGTCCAGAAATCAGCGTGTGTAGTGTGAGATGTAATGAAAAACCAGCTCTAGCTGGTGGGATTGAGGATTATTTTTATTAAGCTTGGTATAGGAAAGCAACTTGGCTAAATCCACTGCAGAAGTTGACTCACACACCATCTGAGGGTGTTTGTCTTAACATATGCCTCTTCATTTATCTAATGTTGATGTCAACGATTTGTTGGGTTTCGATACAGTGTTTCCCAGTTTTCTGTTTGTTTCTTTCCTGTAGTGGATGTGTACCCAAAACATTTTGACGTTTTTCTTAAATTATCTCTGGCCCTGCCAGAAATTTAGTCAAGTCTTTTAGTATCGTAAGACATTTCGCTAGGTTTCTCTACTTAGAATTTGACTTTGGGGTAATGCATTATTGCACTTCATTTTATCTTTTTTCTTGCCTGAGGATTTTGCGAAGAGGGCAATCTCACTTTCTTCAGGGCAAGTGATGTTGAGTCAAAGCCACGTTCCTAAGTGGTACTTACGACAAATTTCTGTCTCCCTGAGAACGTTGTTCTCCCTGAGAACTTTTAGTTTTTGGCATTTAGCCTTATTTTTTGCCACCGTTTGATTAAAAATCTGCTTCCTCCAAATCTTGCAAGTCTGCTTTAAATTATTTCGCCTACCAATAAGAGGATGAAAGTGTAACATTTTCAAGTACTTGAAATGTAACCAGTGTATCAATTCCTAGCAGACTTCACCTGACATATGGGGGGGGGGGTTTCTCTTGGAGGGCAAAAATGCTGTCTAAAACATCCTTTTGATTTAATAATGAAAAGGAAAAGCAAATGATGCATTTGATTTAGGGATGCAAAACTAATGTGTGGTTGAGAGGTGGATACCATTTTTTTTTCCCTTGTATTTTGCAGCCTGCTCAGTGCTGAGCTGCTCAGTAAGTATTGATTAGCGCGTAGCCTCAGGATGTACACATGTCAGCAGCAATTCACTAAGGGTCATTTCTTTCCCTGTCCCCACAATGAGGGCTGTAGCACCGCTTCCCTCTTTTTAAAAAGTATAACAATTTGAGTACTCCAGGTGTTGGCTTAAGTTGCTTTGCAACAATTAGTACCAGGGCTGAATTCTGACAGAAAGCAGAAGTGTGACCGAGGGGTGCAGGACATGGAGAAAGTGGGATTAAGCAGCGTGGGAAGGTTTGCCTTTAGGGAACAGGTTGGGGAGGCAGGTTTTTGAGCCGGTACATTTTTGTGCAGGATCCATTCTTTTGCATTGTCAGGCCTATTTATGGGTGAATGTAACAAGGCAGAAGAGGTTTCGAATCACTGATCTTGTTTTTTAGTCTCTTTAGTGCACAATTTCTGTGTGGCTTCTTCTGTGATCTTTATTTAGTTTTTCATTGTTTATTTACACTGCCACTGTTACTTCGTGAATTCTTTAAATCATTTCCTATCTAGAGGGGAATTTGGACAGAATTATTCTTGCAGCTTTAAGTCTTGCTGACAGGAGGAGAGAAGAAGAGAGCTTTTGTCCCCCAGAGAAATGCAGAAACTGTGGCCATTTAGAATTGGACAGACATGGTCGGCTTTGAGGGAGATGCTGTGATGGGAGTGCTGCCTTTTATGTTGTTTTCTACTTGTTGGGGCCCCTTGTGTAAAACCTCTGTCGGGAGACGAAGGATCCGTACGCAGTTGCATGCTATTAGCAGATGGGATAATTGTCATTTTGAGGCATGAGAGAGGTGTGTGTGTAAATGTAAGGTAGCATAGACTTTTTCCCTTATTTTGCGAACTTGCATTCACATTTTCCATGGGACAGAAAAGGGTAGAGTTTTCTGGATGAATATAAGCCAAAAAAATGTGACGAAGAACAGACTGGACGTGTTTCCCTTTGCTCATTCCCCATGGAAAACCTTGATTGCCATTTCCTCAAATATGTTAATGTCTTGCATGCACCCTTTAAAATAATTTTCCACTTGATTTTCCTGCCTTTCATCAGAGGCAGGTACTGGAGGTAGGGAGGGGCCCATTAAATCTGGGTGTCTGTAAGTCTCTTTAAATTCATGTTAGGAGTAGGGCAGAGAGAGAGAGATATGGTCTGAGGTGAGGGATTATGGTTTTATGGGAGTGCAGCTGGATTTCTAAATGGTATCTTTAGTCACAGAAAAGCTTTTTGGTTCTCTTTCCCTTCACTCTGATACTTAATTTTTTTTTTTTTTCTCTTATTGTTACTAAAAGATTCAATATAGCTCAATAGGTTGTCTTAAGAAAAAGAGTAATTGTCTTAAAAAGAAATAGAAGGTATGATTAATTGCATATACCTCATAATTTTAGGTATGATTCTTGCAGGGAAGAGTACTTAAGCACTTGAATGTCAGTATATACCTGTATGTTCAGTATGCATGTTGGAATTTGCCTTTTGCCAACTATTTTGATAGTAAATGTGGCTCATTTGAATTTTTACAGAAGTGGGTGTGAGCTTGGCTGAAGCATATTTACTTAACAGAATGAGCGCTCAAGAATATTTTTGAATGGGACTTTATCCCATTCTGACAGGAATCCATCTTTTATTTTTCTTACTAATAGGTGACTTGACCTTCATATTCCATATTTTGATAAGATGATGACAGAGGGAGAAAATAAAGGACAGCTCAAGTTGGTATTTTGGAATGGGAGAAGGGAATGGAATGGGAAGTAGCTCTTCCAAGGAGTTGTGATCTGTAGCCTCTTCAAAAAAAAAAAAAAAAAAAGCATAAAAGCTAATACTGATTTGTTTCTTTTTTCTTCTTTTTTTCCAACCCCTAGGAAATACTCTTGTGCTGAGGAAGAAAACAGCTCCCTGCTCCTCCTTTTTCTTTTTTTTTTCTCTTTTTTTTTTTTTTTTTTCCCCATCCTTTCTTCTTGCCTGAATTAGAAGCTCCAGGAATGTGCTAATTGGCGGCGGCCTCTTCAGAAAGGTAAGAGGTAATTGTTATCTGCTTTTTGAGGTGTCTTGCCTGCTCAGCTCCTTCTGGAAAGGAGGGTGATATTAGAAGAAGCTTGTCTACATAGAGTTTAGACAAGTCTTCTGGTTAATGTGGATTGCCTTTCTAACAGTGTGATGCAAACAGAAGCTTCTTGTGCTTCTCATTCTACTGTATGTGCAGGATACAGTCCCTTGGAAAAAAACTAGACAAAATATATTTTAAATGCTTGCAGAGAAAAAAATTCATGTAACTGTTGTATTGCAGACAGATTAACTAAATCTTTCTCTGAGTATCAGCTCAGATGAAAAGGTGTAGAGTTGGGTCTGGAGAAGCCAAGTTGAAGAATTGTGTCTCAAAAAGTGTTTCTTTTATTATTGTCTTACCTGTACATGTAATCAGATATAGATTTTTTTGGTTGTTCAGTTGGGTTTTTTGTGTGTTTTGGTGGTTTTTTAAACCTGATTCTCTTCACTGGGGTCCTTCCTGGTTTCATGGCTGGTTGTGCTACTGACAGATAAGATAGGAACCAGCTGGAACCCCAGCTCTAGCTCTGAATGGTGTGTTTTGCAAAGAGTTGGAAACAGATGGCAATTCTTCACCTCTCAAGACTTCTTTAGTTTTGGGCAGAAGTGCAAAATGTGGTGGGTGAGAGTTTGAATGCAGTGCCTTTTTTGTAATACTTCTAAGCAACTAAAATTTGTAGTTATCTGGTGATGTGATCCACATGTAATCCATGTCTGTCTTTCCACTTCAAGATTTTCATTCAGTTTATGTGTCCAGATATATAAAGTACAAAAAATTAGTGCTGTGATTCATAGAGCATCCTGAGCTGCACGAGTAGATTCAAGTCAGTTGCTAGACAAATTCCATATATATGTTAGTACCAACACTCAATGTTTAGATTTGTATTTACTTAGGATCTGGCTGCAGTGCTTTGAGATGTCATTTCCCATTCCATCTTTGTGATAGATGTTAATGCTCCTTGTAGTGGAGGCGATATCTTCTGTCTAGACCTCAGTCATTCCAGTTCACAGTTGATGTCTTAACTTAAACCAGCTCTGAGAAGGGGTTTATGCTGACTTGCTAGGCTCTGTACTGGGGAGGCCAGTGCGTGATGTAAATTTTTCTGCCCGATTTGCTCTGTGGGGCTAACCTTTGTGGAGGGCTTGGGAAGACAGCACGATGCAATAATGTCTTAAATTGCCCCAGTGAGATTTGTCAGAGTTTGTTTGTCAGGCCCCTCAGACTGACTAAGTACACTAACTTATCATGGATAAGCTGCAGACAGGTAATGTGCCTTGGGATGTTCTCTTTCTCATTCTCCGTCTCGTTCTTGGCGGTGCAGGGGCAAGCTAGTTCTTTATTGAACGGCCTCCACCAGCTGCCTGGCCACCTTCTGCAATAAAGCTAATGACCTAATGGGCAAATGTTTCTTGGAGACCTTCAGCTGAAGCAGAGACAAGGAGAAACGTACCGACCAGCTAAAGGGTTCTCAAGGAGCTTGCAATTTCCCCAGGGCTCCTTCTGTGTAATTACCTGTCTATCGCTTTGTCTCCTATCTTTTAATGCAGGAGGAGTGTCAGACTCCAGGCCGCTAATCTTTGTTACTATGGAAAGGCTGGTTACACTCCTCTTCCTGCACTTCAAAAATGGCAATCGCTGGTCCCCAGCTGGTTCCCTGAATCTGACTTAAAAATGGATGATAGCTTTTCTCCTTGGTGCCAGACTAACTAATGCAGCCGCCTGCGCGGTCGCAGGCAGGCATTGCCCCCGCCACTGGCGCTGAGAGGAGGAGCCCACAGAAGCTGCCTTGTGGCCTCTGAACCTGTTTTCTCCCAGACGAGTGAAGGCTCTGTAAAATTCCTTTGAAACGCAGAGTTTTGGGGCACACTGAGACGTGGGAGGCTTGGCTGAGCTGCAGGTGTGGAGGAAAGCTGCTATTAAGATTCGTGGCTCCAGCCGAGTTTTTGTACGGTTTCTGAATGCCTTCAAACGCCCCGGGTTGGGGGCTGAGGGAAGCACAAGCTGTTTTGCAGCATCGTGGGCTTCAGTTGTTGCTATTGCCTCCCTCCCAGCACGTCTCTCACGCCGTGACGAGTGCCTCTGCTCAATTCATAGGGTCTACTGAGAGGCTGTGCACAGCCCACCACCATTTCTCCCCGGCTGGCCGCATCTGGTTGTCCCTTCTCGCACAGTACGAGAGATTTGGAGGGGATTCCCTGCCCACTGCTCCCCTCCTTCTTCCCCTGCTTGTGCTTCCCGAGCTGCAGCGTCAGACAGATGGTCCCCCCAAAGCTGGGGTTTGGGAACAGCAGCACAAACACCTTGTCCCCATGCACTCCTCTCCATCCTTTCGAGGAGAGGGAAACTGTCCTGGTGTTGGACAAGGTCCCTCTCCAGCTGCTGCCTGCCCAGGGAATGTGCACTGTTAAACTCCTTTATGGTACCTTGGTAAAACATGCTTTAACTGTCTGCAAATGTATGGTATTTAAGCAGCAGAGTCTGTATTATCAAACACAGTCATGCAGACTGTGTTCCTCGGGGTGAAAAGCTCTGGGAGGAGAGGCTGGATGTGATAGTGAAATGTGAGAACCAAAGCAAAAGGAAATTCTTCCCCATGTGTTGGGCTAGAGCAGGTTCAGGAAAGGTGGAGGACCGGGAAGTGTATACACCTTCCCAGACTGGAGATGTTGAAGAAGGATAGAAAGGAGGGGAGAGGCAAGGCAGGGACAAGGAGATCAGGCTGGGTAGTGGTCCACTGCTTGCTGTGTTTTGTTTGCTGTGTTTTGTTTGCTGCCTTTAATTCTATGCTTTTCTCCCCCATTTCCTCTAACTAAATTTGGGCAAAGATAATTTTCAAATTTTTTTTTTCATTGAAAAAGCCACTATACTTTTGTTCAGATTGTTTCAGAAGTTGTGCTTTCTTACCAGTGCATCTAGAATGATCATTTTGCACTGATTTTTGAAAGAACTTTTATTTCCCTCATTATTTTTCCCTGTTTTCCTCGCTCTCATTTGTCTCAACCTGAACCATCTCCAAAGGAAAGGTGATACTGCTGCTGGCTAACATTTCAGGTGGGTGACACTGTGTATGTTAAACAGCATGCCTGTAATAACTTACTTGTCAGTGGGAAGCTTACCCTGTTTGTTTGTATTTCTCTTTTCATATACAAGTCAAGTTCATAGCTCTTGAACCTTTGTAGAGTGTTTCAACAAGGTGTTTGTTTAAAGTCTTGGATTTCTTTTTTTTTTTTTTTTTTCCAAATCCTTTGAGATAAGTTTGAGGTTAGGATTTTTCATTCAGTGACTGTATTCAGTAAGATGAAGTGTCTGTCAAAGCCATATTGCACCTTATGGGAGGATGACAGGTTCTTCCAGAGTCCTCAGTTTGCAAAGCCTTAACCGTCTCCTGGTTTAAATCAGCACTTTACCACTGCTTAAGGCCTTTAAGTACTTAATTAACTTTATGTTAACAATGAGCCTGTGCTCTCTTGTTTTTTTAATGAAACCTTTGATATTTTTCTGATTTTCATTTCATGAAGGTTACAGGTTTTAATTTTTTATTCTGATATGGAGAAAGTTTTTGATTTTTTTTTTTTTTTTTTTTTTCCCAAATCCTTTGAGATAAGTTTGAGGTTAGGATTTTTCATTCAGTGACTGTATTCAGTAAGATGAAGTGTCTGTCAAAGCCATATTGCACCTTATGGGAGGATGACAGGTTCTTCCAGAGTCCTCAGTTTGCAAAGCCTTAACCGTCTCCTGGTTTAAATCAGCACTTTACCACTGCTTAAGGCCTTTAAGTACTTAATTAACTTTATGTTAACAATGAGCCTGTGCTCTCTTGTTTTTTTAATGAAACCTTTGATATTTTTCTGATTTTCATTTCATGAAGGTTACAGGTTTTAATTTTTTATTCTGATATGGAGAAGATTTAAATATCAAAAAAATTATTGGAGAAGAAAAACCAATTTCCATCCCAGCATTGCATTTTTCAGGTCATTTGTAAGTTTAGAATCTGTTACTAAGTAGTGTCTTGAAAAGAAAAAAGAATTTGGAAAAAAAAATCAGAAAGCTGCATGCTTATTTTGTACCTCCAAAAAGATTGTTTTAAACACACAGGAAGTGGGGAGTTCAGAGCTGAAATTAACTTGTTCTTAAATCACTTCTTTCATATACAAGGTCTAAGAAATATTAAGAAGCAGCATAAAAATCTGGCATATCTAGGCACAAGAAGCTAAGTTAAAATGGTAGTAAGAGAGGTGGTTTTGAATCTTGTTGTTCTTTTGTTTTTCTTGGTAAGCCCTTTTCTGAGGGCAGACTTCAGAGGTCCCACCAAGCCTCTGTACTGAAGAGGGTTTCAGGAGAGGTGGTGAAAAGACTGCACAGGGCTGCCTCGGGGCATCTCTATCTCTAGGGAGGGCTTGAAGGTATTGTCTTCTCCTGTAGCATAGCTATGGCAATGACCATTTGTTGTCTCTGGTTAAAACCCTTCAGTTCTTCAGTGTTAGCAGCGCTAGCTGTGGGTCGCTTGGCTTTCCTCCAGCTCCAGCAGTTAGGGTTTGCCTGCCTCAGTTGTCCTTATTGCAGTGGAGTTTTCAGTACCCCTGGCAGTCATCGTGTTTGAGATGTACAGGCCTACTTCTGAATGTAAAACTGAGTTTACTTATTTTGGAGGGAGCCCTACATGGATTGGTGTGTTCTGCGCTGGGGCCTCCTCTCCTTCCACATTCCACCACTCCAAAGAACTGCCATTGGGTCATTGCTTGCCTCTTTGCATCCACTCCAAGGGGTCGAAGGGGTGGTTCTGGAGGCTACATGTCTGCCCACCATCACCCCTGGTGTGCAAGTAATTGCCCTGAGCGTTTAGGTGGCTTCTTACTCTCTGTGGAGCTTTGCAGGCCTTTGAGGAGGACCTCTGGCTTGAATGGCTTGCAGTGACCACTGCAAAGTGGTGGAGGTGCAGATGGACAGTCTGCAGGAAGGAGCCTGTGGTGCTAATCCATAATTAGTGGCTGAGAGGAACAAAGTGTAATGCATAGGTATTATTGTAGGTGGCAGGGTTTGGTATTTTGCTCTTGTTGATATTACGTGTTAGTCCCTCAAAGAAAGCTAGAAGACCCAAATCAGATTTGAATGTTGTTGTTGAAGTTAGCAATGGAAAAAGACTTGGTTTGTTGCCTGGTTTCCTTACAAATGATGCCTGTTCCTTTCTGCTAGGGAACGACCTGTCTGGATGCATACTGCTCCATCCTTCAGCTGTGCAAAGATGCGTTGAATTCCTTATATATTTAAAAAATTTGCCTGTTCAAAAAAACAACAAAAAACAAACCAACAGAATTTTTCTTCCCTGAAACAAGTATTTTGAAGTATTGAACTGAAATAATGAATTGATGTTTCAAAACCATGTTTCCCAGTTTTGTTTATCTCTCTTCTACTGTATTTGGTATATGCTTGGTTAAGGTCTAGAAGATGTGGTGGTGCCTGGGGCATTGGGTGGAGTTGGTGCTGCTTACAGCTCAGGTGGTGGTGTCAGGATCCTTCATCCTGCTGCATCCCTTTTGGGCTTACTTCATGGGAAGACTCCTGTGCAATTAGCACAAGCGTTACAGTAGAGAACTGTCCTAACGGCTTGTCAGCTGCAGGACAAGGACGTATTTGATCCTGCAGGAAGCCTTGTGTTATAAAGAAATTTTGTCCAGAAAATTCTGTGGAGATTTAAGCTGGCTGGGTAAATTTGTACTGGGAAATGCTTTGTAACATGTGGTCTGAAAACATTTTTGATCCGGTGCGACTGGCCTTAAAAGCCAGCTGAAGTGCATCAGTGACTCATGGCCGCTTACTGCCCTGCTGTGTGATGTAAACCAGATCTTCCTTCCGTGCCTTCCCTCATACAGCCTGGTCTGGCTGGATGGTGAATTTCAGGCTTGCGATCGTTATCAATGGCTTCCAGTTGCTTTGGTAATACTGTATCTATGGTTTACCCTGATTGAACAGAAATTTACACCTACATGTTAGGGTGACCCAGGAACTTTTATTTCCACTCCCCTTCAACTTCTTCTCGCCCACCCTTCCTTCAAATTCTGAAATTATTACAGTTTTAGACCTGATGATCTTTCTGTCTTCTCTGTGGGCATTGTTGCAAAAGAATGGATGCTTAGCTTGACAAGGAAGATAAAGGAAGAAAAAGGGAAGGTGGGTGTGGCTTTTTTTTTCTGGATTGGGTTATTGACGTTTTTTTCACTTCCTAAACACTTTCAGGTATTTGTGATATTCATAAAATCAGTTGAATAGAGATGAAAATTGGGTATATGAAGGGAAGCACTGTTTGCCAGCAAAATGAGCAGCTATGATATATTTCAATCTTCAGATGCTTGGCTAAAGAATGGTAACATAAGTTTTTTGCTGCTAGAAATTGAGATTTTGGCGGTAATATGAAACTGTGAAATCCGTAGGCATAGAGTGTAGCAGAAGCTGTCTTTATTCATATACAGCACATGGTATTTGGCTTGGGAGAAAGCTCTTTGCTCTCTAAGAAAGTTGGGTTTTGACATAACTGAGTGCTGTTTGTGCTTCATATTTAAAAATTATTTTATTCTGTAAAGAAAAATGAGTTGTATGTATTAATGGTACTGTTGGGTTTTCCCCTGTTCCCAGCAACCCAACATATTTCCCTGGCTTTTTATTCTTTCCATGCTGTTTCTTTCCAAGCTTGTGATCATAATTACAGTGAGAAGTAGATGATATCCATCTGTATATTCCAGCAGGGAAATGGAGCCTTGGATGAGTTTTGGACTGTGGGACCTTTCCTTCCTCGCCTCTCTCTACCAAAGTGTTTGTAGTTTGTTCTAAGGGTACTGGGGGTGTCAATCCAAATGGCCTAATAAGGTTGGTATAGGGAGAATGGAGAATAAAAGGAAAAAGATGCAAGTAAGTTGTGGTTCACCAGTGTCACATTAATAGAATCCTCAAATCAAGTGCTCATTCATTTTAACCAGAGGTTAATTAATCAGAGTAAGGAGATAAAATGATAAGCTGCTTTTAATGAAGTGAAGCAGCTTTATTAGCAGTAAGCAAAATGCAAAATATTTGGTCTCTGGCAGATGTGGTTTTCCTGGGGACTGTGGCTTGCCACCAGCTTTGGCGTGCGCTGGCCTTTCCCTTGCTGCACTCTGCAGGCTGTGCTCTCTGTGTCAGCGTGTGGCCAGTGCAGAACGCAGGAGACAGAGTCAAATAAGAAGCAGGTATAACACTTTAAAAACAGAAGAAGAATCGTTCCTTGCACATCTTTCCCAATGCCAGAAACTAGCATTTGCCGAATTTCATACTTCGGATGCTGTTATTTTTCTTTGGAGATAGCAGGCTTTGCGCATACACAGCAAGCAAACAGACAAAAGCCCTGTGTGGATTTACAAGAGAGTGGTGGTGTTTGAAAGGCAGGGATGTGGTACTGCCTGGTACCTGCTCACGGGGCCTGAAACCAATCTGTAGTTATCTACCATTTTGCAGCTTTGGAACAGGAATGCTCCAGGGGGGTGCTACCTGTGTGTATGTTTAGGTGGAGGGCCAAAGCCAGCGTGTCACAGGCTGTTATACTGAAGCAGATTTGCCAACTCAAATGATGTTCTGCCCTCAGCAGTGCGTCTCTGCCCTTGTGCTCTTCCTCAGTCTCTCCCAAAAAGGTGTAGAAGCCATCGGGTGTGCTATGACATGCATGGCAATGCAGGGCTCCTAATAGGAAATACCTAAAAGATAGTAGATTAAGGGGAAGACAAAAAGAATGCACATGTATTAAGGGGGAAGCTTTGTGGAACGATGAAATAATTTACTCTGGGCTAAATTAAATTAGCGTAAACGTCCACATTTAGGCTTGAAATGATCTTCGCTTATGACAATGTATAAAGATCCTTTTTGAAGTAAACTCAAATTAGCAATTTGTTCATAAAAGCAGACTCCTTACAAACGAGTGATGCGATAAGGTTACTGCAGTTCTGCGAACTGGAGACGTTGAGCTGGTAGATAACGTGGTGGGAGAATAGGCAAGTAAAGTAAGGCTGGCAAGTAAATTGCCTGCCCCCCAGCTTTCCTTAGAAGACTGCGCTTCCCAAAGCCATTCAAGTGTAAATCCCTTCGGAACAAAGGGGAGGCTGGCAGCTCGCCGGTTCAAGAGTATAAGTGATCTCGCATGCTTCAGTTGAAAGGTTGAATCCCTGAGACGGAGAACCGCTGCTATAGAGGGGAACTCTCAAAAGGCTGGTGAGAATGGCAGGGGGAAAGGCTGTTGAGATCCTTGAAAGCGCACAGGCAATTTTTGTCTTTACCATAAAATGACCTAGAGACGAGCTTGACAAAGGGAAAGCTGCTGTTCAGGTGAAGTTGCAATCACCAGCTCTAGGAGTTGGCTTTTACTTGCCGTCCCCCGCAGGAGCACAGCATGCTGCTCCACTTGCCAGCGCTGTATGTGGTGCCAATATTTTGTCTACAGTATGCATTGAGTCCCTCTTAGTTTTCCTGTTTGGATTTCTCTTTCTAACAACTTTGTGTTTGCGAGTCTCAAAGCTTTAGCAGTGTTAACTTCTGGGTATGCAAAATAAGGTAGGAAATCTTGGACCTTGTCTGTATACTGAAAAGATGAGGTTAATCTAGCACCTTCTGAAAACCTTGTAAATATTTGACTGGCTACTCGGCAACACAGCTGAGCTGGTTGGGTTAATGCTTAATGTGAGAGCGGTCCTGCAGTGCATGACTTTGGTGATGGGCTGAGGGTCACGGCGGGAACAGTAGTTTCCCGTGAAGGCATCGGTGCTCCCTGTTCCTCATCCTCCAGGCTGGCCACCCCCCCAGATCTGCAGGCAGGAGGAGGTGTGAGATACCTGGGTCCGCTCCAGGCAGAGCCAGCCCGGTGTGTTCAGGTGGCAGTGAAACTCCTTTGGGCTGTCCCATCTGACTTTCTCCCCCTGATGCTTTTGCTGGTCTAGCCACAGCGTGGTAAACCCTGACTTTCACATGAGGGTGAGCATCTGAGACTCTAATCTGCAGCTCTCTACAACTACATCTGCATTTGGAAGAAGGTTTTTATGCATATATAAAAATGGCACCAGTAGGCAGCTGTTAGTAACTGAGCAGCCTAGAGATCAGCAACAAATCTGGACCTGAGCATGTTAGAAATGTAAGAAACTGTAGGTTCTGATATCTGTCGTACCTTGATGATTTAAAAACACTCTGCAGTGTTCTGAATGAAATGCTGCAGTGTTCTGAATGAAATGCTTTCTATTGTTGGAAACTTAACACAAGGATTGTATGGGAAAATGTTTGCAACTTTAGAATGGAAATCTCCGTCTTTGTTTTACGCGAACTAAACAGTGCAAGACAGCTTTTGCTTTTCTGTTGTAAAGATTGCTCATTCATAACATCCTACCACCTCAGTCATTCCAGGTGGCAAGTGCCTTAAATGTCAGTGCAAATGGGAGAAGATCCTTTCAGAGAACCTCAGTGTCATAACAGAGCTGAAGCATCATTTTAAAAGTACTTCTTTTTTTTTTGTTAAAACTAGCTATTGATTGTTTGGGTGTAATGGCTGTACCATGTAATACTTGTGCCCAGTCTGTTTGTCTGATTTAGAGACAAGCGTAGCATAATCCAGTAATCACATAAAGAAGTAGCACTGTCACACCTACTTCTCTGTGAGATGGAAATGAGCAAAACGTTGATTATTGAAAAATTAAGTTGTTACATGTCGTAAAAAAACTGTAACCCTTCCTATAGCTGTGGTTTGGTTTAACTATTGTTTAAAAAAAATTCATTTGTTAATTTCTGGCAGTAGTTTAGTAGGGACTATACTTGGAGTATTTACCCAATCTGGACAGCTATGAAGGCTTTAAAAATACCCACAGCCAATTTCCAGAGGAACTGCTTGCCAGTATTGGCATTGGTATATTCAGAAAGGAAGAAAAAAAATCTCATAGATGGAAGAACAAAGCATCTAGTCTCCAGAGCAAATACAGCAGATGATTAATGTATCTGAATGGTGTAATTGAGAGTGATGGTGTCTAGTCATGTGATGTTGTGCTGTTTTTTGGTGGCTGCTGGGATTTTTTTGGCTCTTACGGTTCCCTGAGTGTCTCACCCTAGGCCTGGCATAGAACACTGTATGCATTGATGGTTAGGACTTAAGTTGTTTGATACAGTCTTATGTAAGTCCCCGAATTCTTGGTTGAAAAGAAATGAAAATTGTTGTGTATGGTACTTGCAGAATCCAGATTTTCCCCGCCCCCCTTCCCCTTAGTATATGAAATCTGAAAAAGGATATTTCCTTTCAGACATTATTGGTTCCCCTACACTTAGAGGACCTTAACTAACTGTAGCTACTTTAGACCTTACATCAATAACTTGGTACCAAGTATCTTGTAATTTGAATTAGTGTGACACCTGCCTAATAACAGATTTCCACAAAGTAAGTTTTTGCATCTGGTTAGTATTTCAGACATACATTCAAAATGAAGCAAGTGCTACTGAAATAGTAGTGACGTGCAGCTGAATTTGGTGGTTCATCTTGATTTTGAAACCATTCCTCACACACAAAGTGTATGGTTTTGGTTTTTTGGGTTTTGGTTGGTTGTTTTTTTTTTTTTTATATGGTGAGAAGTTACTGAAGTTACTTTATATACCCATTTATAGAGTTCGGTAGTCTTCGTCTTTTTGTCAATAGGCAAGAAAGGTGTGTTTGTGGCAGATAAAACAATATTTTTTGAATCGATCTTCAGGAATCAGAAAATATTTTATCTCTTTTGACAAAAATGTCTCGGGAGAAAATGAGTGTTCAGGAAGACACTTGTGTTGGAAACCAAGTCTGCTCCACCTCGCATCCTAAGGGTGAGGAGGTTTGCCTTCAGACTAGGGACTCCCTAGGGAAGGGTTCAATATGTTTGACTCCCATGCCTCTAATCCAAACAAGCCATAATGGAAGACACTGGAGATAATAAGGCTTGAGAAAATGACATTTTGTCCTGAATGCTACGTGACCTGTGACCAGAGCACCTCAAACATAATTCTACACCTTCTTCTAAGATCTGCTAGTGGGCAGACACCCTTGTGGGCACTGACCCCCAGCTGGCAGGTGTTAGTTTAGGTCCTTTTTATAGTAGGACATGGTGCTGGAAGAGTATCATTCTTTACAACCTGTTATCAGATGGGGAATTGAGATCTAGGCAGTGGTTCCTCTGAAGGGCTGTGGCTTATCGTGAGCTCAGCCTAGACTCAAGCAAAGTCTAACATTAGCTTCCTGAAAGTGGTTGGCAGATGCCACTGTAAAATGAAAGAGTCTATGGGGCCACTATAAATGTCAACCCTGTATTTCTAACTGAACACGTGGATGCACGGAAAAGCAGTGTTATTTCCCTGCTGTCCCCTGGCAAGCGGATGACATGGCTGGGAATAGAACGGAGATTTCCTGATGTCCGTTCCCCTCTTATAATTACCAAACAGCGCTTTCTTCTTCTGCATTGTAAACATGAATCAAGCCAAATGGCATGCACAATTAGCTTTTTTTCCAGCAAAGCTGAGGGGGGAAGAGGGAAGGAGGAGGGGATGGGGAGCAACGAAGGGGGAGGGGGAAAGTCATACAGGGACAACTGTACCTGCTGGGGGCACAATTTAATAACGCGCCGAGTGGAAGGAGCCGCCTGTGCTGCAGATGCATTGTTATCTGCAGAGTCCCCGGTCCGGGAGAGCGCTGCAAAGGGTTTAATGCAAATCCGAGACCTCTGTCATTGTGTGAGGCAGATTAGGGCTCATTTGCATTCTTTCTCCTATAATAATTACCTAGCAAGGAGTGCCTGTTACCATTAGCTTCATTCTGTTTGCCTGTGATAACGCCATCAGCAATCTCTTCTCCACGGATTACGGACACTGTGAGGAAGGGCAGTGGGCCAAAAAAATTAAAAAAAAAAAAAAAAAAAAAAAAATCTGTTGGAGAGAGTAGTAGAAAAATGTGAATGCTGAAAAATTAAAATGCAGATAATTGTAGGAATAACCATTAAATACAGCTGGAGAAATACTGCGAGCTGACGAGTAAAAGTCAGTATTAATCCATAGTATTGATGAGGTGTATGGTTTCAAATATCAGTTTAGAAAAGCCAGCACAGGATTTTAACTGAGCTTTATCTCTGGTGCTGCAGTAGTTTTGTTCTGTTTTCAGAACTGGCTCAAATGGTTCTAAAATTAGCACAACTAGAGATCAATGTTATCGAGATATAAATGTTACCAGTCTAAAAATGAGGTGATGCATCAGATATTCAGGTAAAACTCAGCAGACTTGCTGCGACTTTGGGTCTTGGAATTCATGCAAAACAGTTTCCCTGACTTAAAAATAAAGGCAAATATTTGGGTTTTTTCTGTGGGTTTTTGTTTGTTAAGATGGGAGAAGTTAAATAGGAGGAAAGGAATGCAACTAAGTGTGGAAGACTGAGAGTGCTAAAATCAGCTATTCCCTCTACACACGTATAGAAAAAACACAAAACCCTTGTGAAGAGCAGTTGCTGTTGTTACCATTTTCTTTCCTTCGCTTGGTTTTTGCCCTCTGTGTCCCACTAAAGGAGGTGCTGGGGTCCCTCCAGGAGTGGCAGAGAGCCCTAAGGTCCCCTGTCCAGCCTTCCTCTGGCAGCCAGGCTCCTGCCTTGAAGCCCCAGCCTTGAGCCCGCAGTAGATTGTGGCTGCTGGGGGTAGACCTGGTGACCCATTTCAGGCTCACCTTGTGTGTGACACCACAGAAAGTCCTTCTTGGATTCTGCTCGTGCAGGATCGAGGAGGGACTCGGTTTGGAAGAAGAACACATGCCTGATACTCCGCATACACATCAGCATCAGGGAGGGAACAGCATGAGGCTGGGAAGCCTCTGTTTTAGTGCAAATTACCCCTTTTGGTATTTTTACAGTGAGGTAATTCCACCTTTCACACTGGTGGGGTGGGGAAGCAGGGAGCCAAATCAAAGCAATCTGGCTTTAGTCTGCAAGCAGCTATCTAAAATGTATTTAAATATATATAAGCTTATTTCTGATCTGGAGCAGGCTATCAAAATGATGTGTCACATGGTTGGGTGGCATTTGGGTGGCTTTGTGTTTTTTAAAGTGATTTTTGAGGGTGTGCTACCATATTCATTGGTGGAGGCAGCAGAGTGGCGGGGACACTGCCTGAGGAGGTGGTGGTGGCTCTGCGGGAGGAGGTGGTGTGGGCTTGCGAGGGCTTGTGTTGGTGAGCTGCTGGGCAGCTAATGATCTACCAGGAAAAAGCCTCGGTTGCTGTGGCTGGTGCCATTTCTGGCTTAGGCATTTGGAAGGGTACTGCGTTGCCTGTAAAACTTGGCACAATCCTGAAGAGTTTAGAGATTCTCACGTGTATGAGCATACTCAGTATACAACCAAGTTTTCTGGCCTTTTGCTCTTGCTGTTGGATTTACATTTTACAAACAAAGGTGGCTTTTTGCCTTTTTTTTTTTTTTTTTTTTTTTTTTAACCTTCCCTTCTCCGCACCATGATGGGAATACTTTGTTTCTCAATCAGAAAACAAGGGATAGTTATTTCTCTGTGAAATCCTAAACAGTTGAAATAGAAAGATGGGAAGGTCTCTGGCTTTATACACATTTATTTTGCCCATCTTCTCTGGCAGGGGGCTCCGTATAATAAATATGTGTTGAATAATAAAGGAAAATATTCAAGGATGAGCAAGGTTGACATTTTGTATGTACTCAGACCTTTCCCAACTTGGGGTGGATTGGAAATGGAGGCACAATGAGTAACCAGTCTGGCCTTTTGTGAAATCAGTTTTACGTGCTTGAGTTTTTTGTTGGGTGTTTTGGTTTTTTGGTGTTTTTTTGGTTTTTTTTTTTTGTTTATTTGAGGATTTTCTTTAGCTGTCGTAGCAAAAAAAGAAATTTGGCAACGCTTAAAAATGTCAAGATATATGGATAGGGCTAAGCGCTGCTTTCAACAATATCACTAGATATTTAGTGTTAACCAGAAGTTATATCGCTCTAAATGATTAGAGGGAATGACAGGAAACTGGAAATGTTGACATCTTTCTTAAGTCTGTTTTTTCCTTCCCCTTTTTGTTTTGCCCACTATAGTAATGATAAAGATCACAAACATGACAGGTACACAAACATAAAGGGAAATGAAATTTTAAAAAAAAGTTGGAAAGCACACATTTCTTGAAGAAAACAGGTACTTGTAATTCTAAATACAAACTGAAGGATACCAGTATGTTTTATTTAAAAGCAGCAGCTTAAATCTTTTGTTCATCTTCAGACCTTTTTCTAGGAGGAGGAAATACAATTTGGTGCATGGCTAGTTCTATATAAATCATTTACAAGTTGTGCCATCATTACATAGGAATAAAACTGCAGTTGATGTAATTGGAAAGGTCTAATGTGTATAGTGTGTGGAGAAGGACAGGGGAGTTTTGAAGTGCTATCATGGAAAATAATGATTATGTACAGCTAAATGTAAGCTAAAACAGAGCAACATATTTTACTGTGTGAATAATTGGATATAATAATAGTAAAAAAATCTGACTACTTAAGAGATACTTCAGCATGATATGTGAAGCTCTGTGTTTATATATATATACACACATACGATTTGGAACAAAAAAAAGATGTAAAGATAACATAGCTTCTTACGAGGCTTGGTTTATTCCTGCAAATTATTTTTCTCCATATGTCCCTCCTTTAATAATTAATCTAGTGTATTCACCATATGTATTTTCAATCTTTTATTTTGATTCTATGGCAATACAGTCCAAGTAATTTTTATTCTAAGCAGTATTTATCTTTTTTTATTCCTTTCTTTAACCCACCATATGTATGGGTATGTTGCTGATACCGAGGCCTCCATGATGTGGGAGAAGCACATCAGAAATGAGCTTTCAAATCCCCTTCCTTACTTAGGGTTGAACTTGGGCTTTGGAGCCCTTTGTTAAAGATCCCCATCGAGGCTCATAAACAGATGTGGTTTTGTTGGAGGAAATGTCACTGCATTCAGGTTGCTCTCCTCCGAAGTGAGGAGGTGCTGAAAGCTCCTGCGCCGTGTGAGCTCTGCGGTGCCCAGGCTGCCCTCGCTCATCCTCCCGAGTTGGTGGCTGTGGCCAATCATACCCAGGAGCAAGGAGCCATTCGTTTGCTCAGGCTACGACCTGCGTTGGGCTATACAAGCTGGTCTGACTTGTAATGTAAATTTAAACTTATCATTCAGGTGAAATGCATGTCGTATCCTCTGCCCCTCAGCAGAAGTTCAAATACCCGTTTGGAGGAAGGCGAACGTGGTTGGGCAGATAAAGCCACTCTAGGAAATGGACATCCCAACTTGGTAGCATATTGTATCTGAGAGAAGTGCATTTCCAGAAGAATAATAGAAAAGAAAAAAATAAAGAGTAGAGGGGCTTATTTGTGCCATACTCTGTGTTAGCAAACAAAAGACCCACAGATTTCCAGTCTGTGAAGCTGTCCATCACACACCAATGAATCAAAGGAACAGTTGTTTATTCTTTGGTATCTTCAGGCTGTCTGCAACTGATCATCAGGCAGTCCTTCCTGTTGTAACAGAGTCCAGATGCGAACCATTTTACACAAAATGCAAGAGAAGTTACTCTTCTAAATCAGCGGTAGCACGGCCACACAGATCTCAGCTGTGCTTTCATGCCTCACCATATCTCCTTCCTCTCACTCCAGCCAGTTTAATAGCATGAGGGTACTACCTGAAATACTGGCTGTGTTCACCTTTACCTAACAAAAAAATCTCACAAGCCTTACACAATATGGCATATTGGATAAAGTCTCCCCTCAGCCTTCCCTTCTCCAGGTTAAAGATCCCCAGCTCTTTGAGCCTTTCCTTGTAAAGGAGGTGCTCCAATCCCTTAATCACTTTAGTTGTGCTACACTAAAGACTCTCTCCGGTAGTTCCCTGTCTCTCTTGAACTGGGGAGCCCAGAACTGGACGCAGTATTCCAGTTGTGGCCTCACCAGTGCAGTAGAGGAGGAGAATGACTTCCCTCAACCTGCTGGCCACACTCTTCCCTATGCAGCCCAATGTTTTAACATTGATTGGAAAGCTAATTGCAAAATACTTCTTTCAGACCTGGTCTATTATAATGCTGGTAGCAGCAATCTACAAAGCAAATTATGAAGAGAAAACAAAGGATTTTCATACTGTTGTCCAGCAATACCCAATCTAGCATTGAGTGGCAGAATCTGGGCACCCAAAGCAAAGCAGCGCAGTCGTGGGCACAGGGCTCAGCCCAGGGTAATCGGCTTTCCTGAGTCCGTTTTCTGGGTGGAGCACCATGCAGATATACCCAAAGACTGCAAACATTCATCTCTTCATGTGGTTTTGTGAACCTGGGTTTGTTTCTTAATTTGTGTACAGCTCTGTCAGGCAAAAACACGGTGTTGCCGCAGAGAACGTGCACGTGGGCGTGCGTGTTCTTGGCGCAGCCTCCTTGAGGAGGAGCTGGGACTCGTGGGATGTTTGTATGTGCTTGAGGGATACAGATGACCCCTCATCCTCTCTGGACTAACTGCAACAGTAGATTATTTTGTAAATTTTTTCTTATTTTTCTTATTAGGTCTGCTCAGACCTAACTAAGGGTTTTGTCTTCAGTCCTCATGACTGGAGTGTGGCTTTGGTCAAAGATCACGACCTTAAACTGTGAAATTTGGGTGGGTTACAACTTCAGCTGAATAAAGTCTGCCGTCTTCCCTTGTTCCAGCAGCGCAGAGTTAGCTGGGTGTTTGAGTAGAAAGGAGTTCACCATTATAAAAGCAGGCAATCTGGGGAGAATGAGGAAGCTGAGCGCAAGCCTGCGAGCACAGCTTGTGTACATATTTGTTGAAAGCTAATTGGCAACGCAGTTGCCTTTCAAAGTTGTTCTTTCACCTATCAGTAGAGCACAACTCTGGTACTTAATGTACTGTAGATTACGTAAACGCTACCCTGAAATATTTGTACAGGCAATTAACTCTTGTTTTTACACTACTTTGATTTACAAATGGAATCCTGCTGTAGAGCTTGGAATATTTGTGTTATGAGATATATTCCACAATTAGATTAAATAATACTTTCGTCAAACTGGCTAGCATTAAGATCAGAAAAACAGGGGATTGGTTATCCTGTGAGGAGCTGACAGTCTTAAAATTCACTACCCAAGAAATAACAGGCACTGTGTTTGTACCACATCGTTGAAGAGAAATGGTATTTGCAAGAGTTTTATCTGGAACGAATGTATCTGCTCTTGGTTATGATATTTGAAGACTGTAAATGGAGTAGTTTGCATTTTGTGTGGCAAAATTAAGTTACTAATGAAGTCACTGAAAGCACGTGTACAGTGTGGCATTGCTATTGCCAAAACGACACCCTCTTTTAATGTGGTGTTGATGACTCTAAGGATGCTTACATAGCTGTGTGTTTATTTTTCTCCCTCTTGCTCTTTTCATATGTACCTTACAAATATTTTGTCCCTGATAAAATTAAGTCACAGCTCTACCGTTTGAGCTGAATAATAAATCTATTAAAATGTAACCAATTGGTAACAACAGTCTTAAAGCCAGTCCTCCATTCTTTAGAGTTTATTCACAAGCACTTGACCTAGTACGACCATGAATTTGAATAAAGTGTTAATAGATTTTATTGCAATTTGTAGCGTGACTTGCTGCCGTGATAATAAAACATTTATAACATCAGTGGCTGTAGCGCTCTGGTGCTCATCAAACTGCTTTGTGCCTGTGCTTAACAGAAGTGTAGATAATAGGTACCCCAATGGAGTGGCGAGGGACTGGTTAAATGAGTTCAGCAGTATTTTACATATAATCAAACACGCTAAAAGAGGTAGAAAATAAAACTAATTGAATCAAAATCCTGCATACCTTTTGTATATCAAGACATTGCAACTAGATTAGATTGTAGCTAATTAAAAAATAGTTCCTTCAGAAAAAGGTGAGTGTCACATATTGTAGAGTAGTGCAAAAGTGTTAGTGCTAATATTGAAATACACACTGGCTGTGTATTGATGACAGTTTTTGCGGATGAGGACAGCTAGTCTTGACTGACATTTTCATTATGAGGGCAGCAGCCCGCTTGCAGGTTTTGGGTTTGTTCTCTAAATGGTCCATATCAATCGCTTATGTAGTCAGATATCAGTCTGTTTACTCTTGCATTTCTTTTCCCTTCCCCTAATAATCTCTCCCAGATAGAGAATTCTTTAATTATAAATGCAGGAAATTTCAAGCAATTTACCTGAGACTGGTATTTTCTCGGTCTTTTGTAGGTGGTTGTAATAGGTTTTATTTCCCCAGTTCCCTAGCAAAATGTCCTTGACACAGGGAATCACGGTTTGGCCTTTTTCTGTATCCTTTCATTTAGTTAAGAGCTCTTGCAGCTTTATCCATCTCTTACATGTATGGAGACCAGCTATTTGGAGGGAAGGGGTGGGTACGTTAAATGGTTTTTGGAATGCCTGATATTGTATACAACCACTCTTCCTATGTGATGGAAGATGCTAATGGTAAATATGGGTGAAACCAGGAGACTGTTGCAATTAGTGATGATTTTCAGTAGTGGCTACAAGTTTCTTTTGGATTCCTTCAAAGTTCCCTGTAGCTCTAGGAAATTAAAGGCGTTTGAAGCATTACCTTACTGCCTGATGAAAAGGGACAGGAGCAGTTGTAATGCCTCCGTCCACTTGCTGTCATCTTTTGGGGGCTACATTTGTTCATTAAAGTAATGCTAAAAAGAATTAGAAATAAATCACTTAAGAAATAATTTTGGTTTGATGTTTCTCTGCTTTGGACATTTAAAACTAGTACTTCGTGTCAAAATGAGTAGGCAGAGGGATTTCTGTTTAATTGGCAGGACAAAATTTGTAGGTAGAGGGTTTTTAATTGAGTCAGCTGATATTGGGTCAGCAGGAAGAATAAACTTTTGTGGACATGATCGTTTTTTCAGATTTACTTTTAATGTTTTGATGGAGCAACTAAGTGTCGTTGATTTCAGGTTGACAGTCTAACCTACCTCAGTTAGATTTCTTAATCCAAGGTCAGGAATCATTGGTTCTTAATGAGTGTTGCAATGTGCAAAAAGGCCAGGGAGTTTGTAATCTGATCTTTGTGACTAACTAAGGAGGAGGTGTAACTTTGAAAGGAGTTGAAGCCTATTGTAAAAGCCTGGTTTTGAATAAATGAGTGTGATTGCATCATAGCGGGAAATATGACTTTTTTTTTTTTTTTTTTTAAAAATTTTTTCCCCTACAGTCCATGTAAGCCCCTTGTGCACCATGCCCGTATAGAAGAATATATAAAGAGA